>NW_027447373.1:0-32473 GCF_038048845.1 Mixophyes fleayi | reverse complement strand
ATGATTTATGATTTGATTCATGATTCATGATTCATGATTCGATTCATGACTCATGATTCATGATTCGATTCATGATTCATGATTCAATTCATGATTCAATTCATGATTCATTTCAATATTCATGATTCAATTCATGATTTGAATCATGATTCATGATTCATGATTCGATTCATGAATCATGATTCATGATTCGATTTATGATTCATGATTCAATTCATGATTCATGATTCATGATTCAATTTATGATTCATTATTCAACTCATGATTCATGAATTATGAATCGAATCATGATTCAATTCATGATTCATGATTCAATTCATGATTTAATTCATGATTCATTTCATGATTCAGGATTCATGATTCAATTCATGATTCAATTCATGATTCATTTCATGTTTCATGATTCAATTCATGATTCAATTCATGATTGATGATTCATGATTCATGATTTATTTCATGAATCAAGCCATGATTCATGACTCGGATCATGATTCATGATTCGATTCATGATTCATGATTGATGATTCAATTCATAATTCATAATTCATGATTCGATTCATGATTCAGGATTCAATTCATGATTCATGATTCAATTCATGATTCAATTCATGATTCAATTCATGATTTATGACGCAGTTCATGATTCAATTCTTGATTCATGATTAAATTCATGATTTGATTCATGATTCATGATTCAATTCATGATTTAATTTATGATTCATTTCATGATTCATGATTCATGATTCAATTCATGATTCAATTAATGATTCAATTCATGATTCATGATTCGTATGATTCATGATTCGATTTATGATTCATGATTCATGATTTGATTCATGATTCATGATTAATGATTCTATTCATGATTCATGATTCATGATTCAATTCATGATTCATGATTCATTATTTTAATCATGATTTGATTCATGATTCATGATTCGATTCATGATTCATAATTCAATTCATGATTCAAGATTCATGATTCAATTCATGATTCATGATTCGATTCATGATTCATGATTCAATTCATGATTTAATTCATGATTCATGATTCAATTCATGATTCGATTAATGATTCATGATTCATGATTCATTTCATGATTCATGATTAAATTCATGATTCATGATTCGATTCATGATTCATGTTTGGATTCATGATTCATGATTCAATTCATGATTCATGATTCAACTCATGATTCATGATTTAATTCATGATTCATGATTCATGATTTTATTCATGATTTAATTCATGATTCATGATTTGATTCATGATTCATGACTCGATTCATGACTCATGATTCATGATTCGATTCATGATTCTTGATTCAATTCATGATTCATGATTCAATTTATGATTCAATTCATGATTCATGATTCAAGTCATGATTCGATTCATGATTCGATTCATGATTCCATGATTCATGATTCAATTCATGATCCATGATTCAATTCAGGATTCATGATCCATGATTCAATTCAGGATTCATGATTTGTGATTTAATTCATGATTCATGATTCATGATTCAATTCATTATTCATGATTCAATTCATGATTCATGATTCAATTCATGATTCAATTCATGATTCATGATTCAATTCATGATTCATGATTCATGATTCAATTCATGATTCATGATTCATGATTCAATTCATGATTCATGATTTGATTCATGAATCAATTCATGATTCATGATTCATGATTTGATTCATGATTCAATTCACAATTCATGGTTCATGATTTGATTCATGATTCATGATTTGATTCATGATTCATGATTTTCTTCATGATTCATTTCATGATTCATTATTCAATTCATGATTCGTGATTCAATTTGTGATTAATGATTCATGATTCAATTCATGATTCATGATTTAATTCATGATTCATGATTCATGATTCATATCATGATTCATGATTCGATTCATGACTCAAGATTCATGATTCATGATTCATGATTTGATTCATGATTCAATTCATGATTCAATTCATGATTCATGATTCATGATTCAATTCATGATTCATGATTCATAATTCAATTCATGATTCATGATTCAACTCATGATTCATGATTTAATTCATGATTCATGATTCATGATTCATGATTTTATTCATGATTTGATTCATGATTCATGACTCAATTCATGACTCATGATTCATGATTCGATTCATGATTCTTGATTCAATTCATGATTCATGATTCATGATTCATGATTCATGATTTAATTCTTAATTCATGATTCATGATTCATGATTCATGTTTGGATTCATGATTCATGATTCAATTCATGATTCATGATTCAACTCATGATTCATGATTTAATTCATGATTCATGATTCATGATTCATGATTTTATTCATGATTTGATTCATGATTCATGACTCAATTCATGACTCATGATTCATGATTCGATTCATGATTCTTGATTCAATTTATGATTCATGATTCATGATTCAATTTATGATTCAATTCATGATTCATGATTCAAGTCATGATTCGATTCATGATTCGATTCATGATTCCATGATTCATGATTCAATTCATGATCCATGATTCATTTCAGGATTCATGATTTGTGATTCAATTCATGATTCATGATTCATGATTCAATTCATGATTCATGATTCAATTAATGATTCATGATTCAATTCATGATTCAATTCATGATTCATGATTCATGATTCAATTCATGATTCATGATTCATAATTCAATTCATGATTCATGATTCATGATTCAATTCATGATTCATGATTCATAATTCAATTCATGATTCATGATTCATGATTCAATTCATGATTCATGATTTGATTCATGATTCAATTCATGATTCATGATTCATGATTGAATTCATGATTCATGATTCATGATTCAATTCATGATTCATGATTTGATTCATGATTCAATTCATGATTCATGATTCGATTTATGATTCACGATTCAATTCATGATTCATGATTCAATACATGATTCATGATTCAATTCATTAAACAGGATTCAATTCATGATTCGATTCATGATTCAATTCATGATTCGATTCATGATTCAATTCATGATTCGATTCATGATTCATGATTCAATTCATGATTCATGATTCAATTTATGATTTATGATTCATGATTCAATTCATAATTCATGATTCGATTCATGATTATTGATTCATGATTCGATTCATAATTCATGATTCAATTCATGATTCAATTCATGATTCATGATTCAATTAATGATTCGATTAATGATTCATTATTCATGATTCATTATTTTATTCATGATTTAATTCATGATTTATGATTTGATTCATGATTCATGATTCAATTCATGATTCATGATTTAATTCATGATTCATGATTCATGATTAATATCATGATTCATGATTCATGATTCGATTCATGATTCATAACTCAATTCATGATTCAAGATTCATGATTCAATTCATGATTCATGATTCATGATTCGATTCATGATTCATGATTCAATTCATGATTCAATTCATGATTCATGATTCAATTCATGATTCGATTAATGATTCATGATTCATGATTCATTTCATGATTCATGATTAAATTCATGATTCATGATTCGATACATGATTCATGTTTGGATTCATGATTCATGATTCAATTCATGATTCATGATTTAACTCATGATTCATGATTTAATTCATGATTCATGATTCATGATTCATGATTCATGATTTTATTCATGATTTAATTCATGGTTCATGATTTGATTCATGATTCATGACTCGATTCATGACTCATGATTCATGATTCGATTCATGATTCTTGATTCAATTCATGATTCATGATTCATGATTCAATTTATGATTCATGATTCATGATTCAATTTATGATTCAATTCATGATTCATGATTCAAGTCATGATTCGATTCATGATTCGATTCATGATTCATGATTCATGATTCGATTCATGATTCATAATTCAATTCATGATTCAAGATTCATGATTCAATTCATGATTCATGATTCATGATTCGATTCAAGATTCATGATTCAATTCATGATTCAATTCATGATTCATCATTCAATTCATGATTCGATTAATGATTCATGATTCACGATTCATTTCATGATTCATGATTAAAATTTATGATTCATGATTCGATTCATGATTCATGTTTGGATTCATGATTCATGATTCAATTCATGATTCATGATTCAACTCATGATTCATGATTTAATTCATTATTCATGATTCATGATTCATGATTTTATTCATGATTTGATTCATGATTCATGACTCAATTCATGACTCATGATTCATGATTCGATTCATGATTCTTGATTCATGATTCAATTTATGATTCAATTCATGACTAATGATTCAAGTCATGATTCGATTCATGATTCGATTCATGATTCCATGATTCAAGTCATGATTCGATTCATGATTCGATTCATGATTCCATGATTCATGATTCAATTCATGATCCATGATTCAATTCAGGATTCATGATCCATGATTCAATTCAGGATTCATGATTTGTGATGCAATTCATGATTCATGATTCGATTTATGATTCACGATTCAATTCATGATTCATGATTCAATACATGATTCATGATTCAATTCATTAAACAGGATTCAATTCATGATTCGATTCATGATTCAATTCATGATTCGATTCATGATTCAATTCATGATTCGATTCATGATTCATGATTCAATTCATGATTCATGATTCAATTTATGATTTATGATTCATGATTCAATTCATAATTCATGATTCGATTCATGATTATTGATTCATGATTCGATTCATAATTCATGATTCAATTCATGATTCAATTCATGATTCATGATTCAATTCATGATTCGATTAATGATTCATTATTCATGATTCATTATTTTATTCATGATTTAATTCATGATTTATGATTTGATTCATGATTCATGATTCAATTCATGATTCATGATTTAATTCATGATTCATGATTCATGATTAATATCATGATTCATGATTCATGATTCGATTCATGATTCATAACTCAATTCATGATTCAAGATTCATGATTCAATTCATGATTCATGATTCATGATTCGATTCATGATTCATGATTCAATTCATGATTCAATTCATGATTCATGATTCAATTCATGATTCGATTAATGATTCATGATTCATGATTCATTTCATGATTCATGATTAAATTCATGATTCATGATTCGATACATGATTCATGTTTGGATTCATGATTCATGATTCAATTCATGATTCATGATTTAACTCATGATTCATGATTTAATTCATGATTCATGATTCATGATTCATGATTCATGATTTTATTCATGATTTAATTCATGGTTCATGATTTGGTTCATGATTCATGACTCGATTCATGACTCATGATTCATGATTCGATTCATGATTCTTGATTCAATTCATGATTCATGATTCATGATTCAATTTATGATTCATGATTCATGATTCAATTTATGATTCAATTCATGATTCATGATTCAAGTCATGATTCGATTCATGATTCGATTCATGATTCATGATTCATGATTCGATTCATGATTCATAATTCAATTCATGATTCAAGATTCATGATTCAATTCATGATTCATGATTCATGATTCGATTCAAGATTCATGATTCAATTCATGATTCAATTCATGATTCATCATTCAATTCATGATTCGATTAATGATTCATGATTCACGATTCATTTCATGATTCATGATTAAAATTTATGATTCATGATTCGATTCATGATTCATGTTTGGATTCATGATTCATGATTCAATTCATGATTCATGATTCAACTCATGATTCATGATTTAATTCATTATTCATGATTCATGATTCATGATTTTATTCATGATTTGATTCATGATTCATGACTCAATTCATGACTCATGATTCATGATTCGATTCATGATTCTTGATTCATGATTCAATTTATGATTCAATTCATGACTAATGATTCAAGTCATGATTCGATTCATGATTCGATTCATGATTCCATGATTCAAGTCATGATTCGATTCATGATTCGATTCATGATTCCATGATTCATGATTCAATTCATGATCCATGATTCAATTCAGGATTCATGATCCATGATTCAATTCAGGATTCATGATTTGTGATGCAATTCATGATTCATGATTCATGATTCAATTCATGATTCATGATTCAATTCATGATTCAATTCATGATTCATGATTCAATTCATGATTCATGATTCATGATTCAATTCATGATTCATGTTTGGATTCATGATTCATGATTCAATTCATGATTCATGATTCAACTCATGATTCATGATTCAATTCATGATTCATGATTCATGATTCATGATTTTATTCATGATTTAATTCATGATTCATGATTTGATTTATGATTCATGATTCAATTCATGATTCATGATTCAATTCATGATTCAATTCATGATTCAATTCATGATTCATGATTCATATCATAATTCATGATTCGATTTATGATTCATGATTCATGATTAATGATTCTATTCATGATTCATGATTCATGATTCATTTCATGATTCATGATTTGATTCATGATTCATAAATCATGATTCAATTCATGATTCATGATTCATTATTTTAATCATGATTTGATTCATGATTCATGATTCGATTCATGATTCATAATTCAATTCATGATTCAAGATTCATGATTCAATTCATGATTCATGATTCATGATTCGATTCATGATTCATGATTCAATTCATGATTTAATTCATGATTCATGATTCAATTCATGATTCGATTAATGATTCATGATTCATGATTCATTTCATGATTCATGATTAAATTCATGATTCATGATTCGATTCATGATTCATGTTTGGATTCATGATTCATGATTCAATTCATGATTCATGATTCAACTCATGATTCATGATTTAATTCATGATTCATGATTCATGATTTTATTCATGATTTAATTCATGATTCATGATTTGATTCATGATTCATGACTCGATTCATGACTCATGATTCATGATTCGATTCATGATTCTTGATTCAATTCATGATTCATGATTCAATTTATGATTCAATTCATGATTCATGATTCAAGTCATGATTCGATTCATGATTCGATTCATGATTCCATGATTCATGATTCAATTCATGATCCATGATTCAATTCAGGATTCATGATCCATGATTCAATTCAGGATTCATGATTTGTGATTTAATTCATGATTCATGATTTATGATTCAATTCATTATTCATGATTCAATTCATGATTCATGATTCAATTCATGATTCAATTCATGATTCATGATTCAATTCATGATTCATGATTCATGATTCAATTCATGATTCATGATTCATGATTCAATTCATGATTCATGATTTGATTCATGAATCAATTCATGATTCATGATTCATGATTTGATTCATGATTCAATTCACAATTCATGGTTCATGATTTGATTCATGATTCATGATTTGATTCATGATTCATGATTTTCTTCATGATTCATTTCATGATTCATTATTCAATTCATGATTCGTGATTCAATTTGTGATTAATGATTCATGATTCAATTCATGATTCATGATTTAATTCATGATTCATGATTCATGATTCATGATTCATGATTTGATTCATGATTCAATTCATGATTCAATTCATGATTCATGATTCATGATTCAATTCATGATTCATGATTCATAATTCAATTCATGATTCATGATTCAACTCATGATTCATGATTTAATTCATGATTCATGATTCATGATTCATGATTTTATTCATGATTTGATTCATGATTCATGACTCAATTCATGACTCATGATTCATGATTCGATTCATGATTCTTGATTCAATTCATGATTCATGATTCATGATTCATGATTCATGATTTAATTCTTAATTCATGATTCATGATTCATGATTCATGTTTGGATTCATGATTCATGATTCAATTCATGATTCATGATTCAACTCATGATTCATGATTTAATTCATGATTCATGATTCATGATTCATGATTTTATTCATGATTTGATTCATGATTCATGACTCAATTCATGACTCATGATTCATGATTCGATTCATGATTCTTGATTCAATTCATGATTCATGATTCATGATTCATGATTTAATTCTTAATTCATGATTCATGATTCATGATTCATGTTTGGATTCATGATTCATGATTCAATTCATGATTCATGATTCAACTCATGATTCATGATTTAATTCATGATTCATGATTCATGATTCATGATTTTATTCATGATTTGATTCATGATTCATGACTCAATTCATGACTCATGATTCATGATTCGATTCATGATTCTTGATTCAATTCATGATTCATGATTCATGATTCAATTTATGATTCAATTCATGATTCATGATTCAAGTCATGATTCGATTCATGATTCGATTCATGATTCCATGATTCATGATTCAATTCATGATCCATGATTCATTTCAGGATTCATGATTTGTGATTCAATTCATGATTCATGATTCATGATTCAATTCATGATTCATGATTCAATTAATGATTCATGATTCAATTCATGATTCAATTCATGATTCATGATTCATGATTCAATTCATGATTCATGATTCATAATTCAATTCATGATTCATGATTCATGATTCAATTCATGATTCATGATTCATAATTCAATTCATGATTCATGATTCATGATTCAATTCATGATTCATGATTTGATTCATGATTCAATTCATGATTCATGATTCATGATTGAATTCATGATTCATGATTCATGATTCAATTCATGATTCATGATTTGATTCATGATTCAATTCATGATTCATGATTCGATTTATGATTCACGATTCAATTCATGATTCATGATTCAATACATGATTCATGATTCAATTCATTAAACAGGATTCAATTCATGATTCGATTCATGATTCAATTCATGATTCGATTCATGATTCAATTCATGATTCGATTCATGATTCATGATTCAATTCATGATTCATGATTCAATTTATGATTTATGATTCATGATTCAATTCATAATTCATGATTCGATTCATGATTATTGATTCATGATTCGATTCATAATTCATGATTCAATTCATGATTCAATTCATGATTCATGATTCAATTCATGATTCGATTAATGATTCATTATTCATGATTCATTATTTTATTCATGATTTAATTCATGATTTATGATTTGATTCATGATTCATGATTCAATTCATGATTCATGATTTAATTCATGATTCATGATTCATGATTAATATCATGATTCATGATTCATGATTCGATTCATGATTCATAACTCAATTCATGATTCAAGATTCATGATTCAATTCATGATTCATGATTCATGATTCGATTCATGATTCATGATTCAATTCATGATTCAATTCATGATTCATGATTCAATTCATGATTCGATTAATGATTCATGATTCATGATTCATTTCATGATTCATGATTAAATTCATGATTCATGATTCGATACATGATTCATGTTTGGATTCATGATTCATGATTCAATTCATGATTCATGATTTAACTCATGATTCATGATTTAATTCATGATTCATGATTCATGATTCATGATTCATGATTTTATTCATGATTTAATTCATGGTTCATGATTTGATTCATGATTCATGACTCGATTCATGACTCATGATTCATGATTCGATTCATGATTCTTGATTCAATTCATGATTCATGATTCATGATTCAATTTATGATTCATGATTCATGATTCAATTTATGATTCAATTCATGATTCATGATTCAAGTCATGATTCGATTCATGATTCGATTCATGATTCATGATTCATGATTTGATTCATGATTCATAATTCAATTCATGATTCAAGATTCATGATTCAATTCATGATTCATGATTCATGATTCGATTCAAGATTCATGATTCAATTCATGATTCAATTCATGATTCATCATTCAATTCATGATTCGATTAATGATTCATGATTCACGATTCATTTCATGATTCATGATTAAAATTTATGATTCATGATTCGATTCATGATTCATGTTTGGATTCATGATTCATGATTCAATTCATGATTCATGATTCAACTCATGATTCATGATTTAATTCATTATTCATGATTCATGATTCATGATTTTATTCATGATTTGATTCATGATTCATGACTCAATTCATGACTCATGATTCATGATTCGATTCATGATTCTTGATTCATGATTCAATTTATGATTCAATTCATGACTCATGATTCAAGTCATGATTCGATTCATGATTCGATTCATGATTCCATGATTCAAGTCATGATTCGATTCATGATTCGATTCATGATTCCATGATTCATGATTCAATTCATGATCCATGATTCAATTCAGGATTCATGATCCATGATTCAATTCAGGATTCATGATTTGTGATGCAATTCATGATTCATGATTCATGATTCAATTCATGATTCATGATTCAATTCATGATTCAATTCATGATTCATGATTCAATTCATGATTCATGATTCATGATTCAATTCATGATTCATGTTTGGATTCATGATTCATGATTCAATTCATGATTCATGATTCAACTCATGATTCATGATTCAATTCATGATTCATGATTCATGATTCATGATTTTATTCATGATTTAATTCATGATTCATGATTTGATTTATGATTCATGATTCAATTCATGATTCATGATTCAATTCATGATTCAATTCATGATTCAATTCATGATTCATGATTCATATCATAATTCATGATTCGATTTATGATTCATGATTCATGATTAATGATTCTATTCATGATTCATGATTCATGATTCATTTCATGATTCATGATTTGATTCATGATTCATAAATCATGATTCTATTCATGATTCATGATTCATGATTCATTTCATGATTCATGATTTGATTCATGATTCATAAATCATGATTCTATTCATGATTCATGATTCATGATTCAATTCACGATTCATGATTCATGATTTGATTCATGATTAATGATTCATGATTCTATTCATGATTCATGATTCATGATTCAATTCATGATTCATGATTCATGATTTGATTCATGATTCAATTCACAATTCATGATTCATGATTTGATTCATGATTCATGATTCATGATTTGATTCATGATTCATGATTTTCTTCATGATTCATGATTCATTTTATGATTCATTAGTCAATTCATGATTCGTGATTCAATTTGTGATTTATGATTTGATTCATGATTCATGATTCAATTCATGATTCATGATTCAACTCATGATTCATTATTCAATTCATGATTCATGATTCATAATTCATGATTCATGATTCATAATTTTATACATGATTCAATTCATGATTCATGATTTGATTCATGATTCATGATTCAATTCATGATTCATGATTTAATTCATGATTCATGATTCATGATTAATATCATGATTCATGATTCATGATTCGATTCATGATTCATAATTCAATTCATGATTCAAGATTCATGATTCAATTCATGATTTATGATTTGATTCATGATTCATGATTCGATTCATGACTCATGATTCATGATTCGATTCATGATTCATGATTGGATTCATGATTCATGATTCAATTCATGATTCATGATTCATGATTCAGTTCATGATTCATGATTCATGACTCAATTCATGATTCATGATTAAATTCACGATTCATTTCATGATTCATTTCATGATTCATGATTCATGATTCAATTCATGATTTAATTTATGATTCATTTCATGATTCATGATTCATGATTCAATTCATGATTCAATTCATGATTCATGATTTGTATCATGATTCATGATTCGATTTATGATTCATGATTCATGATTCAATTCATGATTCATGATTCATGATTCAATTTATGATTCATTATTCAACTCATGATTCATGAATTATGAATCGAATCATGATTCAATTCATGATTCATGATTCAATTCATGATTTAATTCATGATTCATTTCATGATTCATGATTCGATTCATAATTCATGATTCGATTCATGATTCAATTCATGATTCATGATTCAATTCATGATTCAATTCATGATTCATGATTCAATTCATGATTCATGATTCATGATTCAATTCATGATTCATGTTTAGATTCATGATTCATGATTCAATTCATGATTCATGATTCAACTCATGATTCATGATTCAATTCATGATTCATGATTCATGATTCATGATTTTATTCATGATTTAATTCATGATTCATGATTTGATTTATGATTCATGATTCAATTCATGATTCATGATTCAATTCATGATTCAATTCATGATTCAATTCATGATTCATGATTCATGATTTGATTCATGATTCAATTCACAATTCATGATTCATGATTTGATTCATGATTCATGATTCATGATTTGATTCATGATTCATGATTTTCTTCATGATTCCTGATTCATTTCATGATTCATTAGTCAATTCATGATTCGTGATTCAATTTGTGATTTATGATTTGATTCATGATTCATGATTTAATTCATGAATCATGATTTAATTCATGATTCATGATTCATGATTCATATCATGATTCATGATTCATGATTCGATTCATGATTCAAGATTCATGATTCAATTCATGATTCATGATTTGATTCATGATTCATGATTCAATTCATGATTTGATTAATGATTCATGATTCATGATTCATTTCATGAATCATGATTAAATTCATGATTCATGATTCGATTCATGATTCAGGTTTGGATTCATGATTCATGATTCAATTCATGATTCATGATTCAACTCATGATTCATGATTCAATTCATGATTCATGATTAAATTCATGATTCATGATTCGATTCATGATTCAGGTTTGGATTCATGATTCATGATTCAATTCATGATTCATGATTCAACTCATGATTCATGATTCAATTCATGATTCATGATTCATAATTCATGATTCATGATTCATAATTTTATACATGATTCAATTCATGATTCATGATTTGATTCATGATTCAATTCATGATTCATGATTTAATTCATGATTCATGATTCATGACTAATATCATGATTCATGATTCATGATTCGATTCATGATTCATAATTCAATTTATGATTCAAGATTCATGATTCAATTCATGATTTATGATTTGATTCATGATTCATGATTCATGATTCGATTCATGATTCATGATTCAATTCATGATTCAATTCATGATTCATTTCAATATTCATGATTCAATTCATGATTCGAATCATGATTCATGATTCATGATTCGATTCATGACTCATGATTCATGATTGGATTCATGATTCATGATTTGATTCATGATTCATGATTCAATTCATGATTCATGATTCATGATTTAGTTCATGATTCATGATTCATGATTCAATTCATGATTCATGATTCATGATTCAATTCATGATTCATGATTAAATTCACGATTCATTTCATGATTCATGATTCATGATTCAATTCATGATTTAATTTATGATTCATTTCATGATTCATGATTCATGATTCAATTCATGATTCAATTCATGATTCATGATTTGTATCATGATTCATGATTCGATTTATGATTCATGATTCATGATTCAATTCATGATTCATGATTCATGATTCAATTTATGATTCATTATTCAACTCATGATTCATGAATTATGAATCGAATCATGATTCAATTCATGATTCATGATTCAATTCATGATTTAATTCATGATTCATTTCATGATTCAGAATTCATGATTCAATTCATGATTCAATTCATGATTCATGATTCGATTCATAATTCATGATTCGATTCATGATTCATGATTCATGATTCATGATTCTATTCATGATTCATGATTCATAATTCATGATTCGATTCATGATTCATAATTCAATTTATGATTCAAGATTCATGATTCAATTCATGATTTATGATTTGATTCATGATTCATGATTCATGATTCGATTCATGACTCATGATTCATGATTCGATTCATGATTCATGATTCAATTCATGATTCAATTCATGATTCATTTCAATATTCATGATTCAATTCATGATTCGAATCATGATTCATGATTCAATTCATGATTCAATTCATGATTCATTTCAATATTCATGATTTAATTCATGATTCATTTCATGATTCAGGATTCATGATTCAATTCATGATTCAATTCATGATTCATTTCATGTTTCATGATTCAATTCATGATTCAATTCATGATTGATGATTCATGATTCATGATTTATTTCATGAATCAAGCCATGATTCATGACTCGGATCATGATTCATGATTCGATTCATGATTCATGATTGATGATTCAATTCATAATTCATAATTCATGATTCGATTCATGATTCAGGATTCAATTCATGATTCATGATTCAATTCATGATTCAATTCATGATTCAATTCATGATTTATGACGCAGTTCATGATTCAATTCTTGATTCATGATTAAATTCATGATTTGATTCATGATTCATGATTCATGATTCAATTCATGATTTAATTTATGATTCATTTCATGATTCATGATTCATGATTCAATTCATGATTCAATTAATGATTCAATTCATGATTCATGATTCGTATGATTCATGATTCGATTTATGATTCATGATTCATGATTTGATTCATGATTCATGATTAATGATTCTATTCATGATTCATGATTCATGATTCAATTCATGATTCATGATTCATTATTTTATTCATGATTTGATTCATGATTCATGATTCGATTCATGATTCATAATTCAATTCATGATTCAAGATTCATGATTCAATTCATGATTCATGATTCATGATTCGATTCATGATTCATGATTCAATTCATGATTCAATTCATGATTCATGATTCAATTCATGATTCGATTAATGATTCATGAGTCATGATTCATTTCATGATTCATGATTAAATTCATGATTCATGATTCGATTCATGATTCATGTTTGGATTCATGATTCATGATTCAATTCATGATTCATGATTCAACTCATGATTCATGATTTAATTCATGATTCATGATTCATGATTTTATTCATGATTTAATTCATGATTCATGATTTGATTCATGATTCATGACTCGATTCATGACTCATGATTCATGATTCGATTCATGATTCTTGATTCAATTCATGATTCATGATTCATGATTCAATTTATGATTCAATTCATGATTCATGATTCAAGTCATGATTCGATTCATGATTCGATTCATGATTCCATGATTCATGATTCAATTCATGATCCATGATTCAATTCAGGATTCATGATCCATGATTCAATTCAGGATTCATGATTTGTGATTCAATTCATGATTCATGATTCATGATTCAATTCATTATTCATGATTCAATTCATGATTCATGATTCAATTCATGATTCAATTCATGATTCATGATTCAATTCATGATTCATGATTCATGATTCATGATTCAATTCATGATTCATGATTCATGATTCAATTCATGATTCATGATTCATGATTCAATTCATGATTCATGATTTGATTCATGAATCAATTCATGATTCATGATTCATGATGTGATTCATGATTCAATTCACAATTCATGGTTCATGATTTGATTCATGATTCATGATTTGATTCATGATTCATGATTTTCTTCATGATTCATTTCATGATTCATTATTCAATTCATGATTCGTGATTCAATTTGTGATTAATGATTCATGATTCAATTCATGATTCATGATTTAATTCATGATTCATGATTCATGATTCATATCATGATTCATGATTCGATTCATGACTCAAGATTCATGATTCAATTCATGATTCATGATTCATGATTTGATTCATGATTCATGATTCAATTCATGATTCAATTCATGATTCATGATTCAATTCATGATTCGATTAATGATTCATGATTCATGATTCATTATTTTATTCATGATTTAATTCATGATTTATGATTTGATTCATGATTCATGATTCAATTCATGATTCATGATTTAATTCATGATTCATGATTCATGATTAATATCATGATTCATGATTCATGATTCAATTCATGATTCATAATTCAATTCATGATTCAAGATTCATGATTCAATTCATGATTCATGATTCGATTCATGATTCATGATTCAATTCATGATTCATGATTCAATTCATGATTCGATTAATGATTCATGATTCATGATTCATTTCATGATTCATGATTGAATTCATGATTCATGATTCGATTCATGATTCATGTTTGGATTCATTATTCAATTCATGATTCATGATTCAACTCATGATTCATGATTTAATTCATGATTCATGATTCATGATTTACGATTTTATTCATGATTTGATTCATGATTCATGACTCGATTCATGACTCATGATTCATGATTCGATTCATGATTCTTGATTCAATTCATGATTCATGATTCATGATTCAATTTATGATTCAATTCATGATTCATGATTCAAGTCATGATTCGATTCATGATTCGATTCATGATTCCATGATTCATGATTCAATTCATGATCCATGATTCATTTCAGGATTCATGATTTGTGATTCAATTCATGATTCATGATTCATGATTCAATTCATGATTCATGATTCAATTCATGATTCATGATTCAATTCATAATTCAATTCATGATTCATGATTCAAGATTTAATTCATGATTCATGATTCATGATTCAATTCATGATCCATGATTCATGATTCAATTCATAATTCATGATTTGATTCATGATTCAATTCATGATTCATGATTCATGATTCAATTCATGATTCATGATTCATGATTCAATTCATGATTCATGATTTGATTCATGATTCAATTCATGATTCATGATTCGATTCATGATTCATGATTCAATTCATGATTCATGATTTGATTCATGATTCATGATTTGATTCATGATTCATGATTCATGATTCGATTCATGATTCACGATTCAATTCATGATTCATGATTCAATCCATGATTCATGATTCAATTCATGATACATGATTCAATTCATGATTCGATTCATGATTCAATTCATGATTCGATTCATGATTCAATTAATGATTCGATTCATGATTCAATTAATGATTCGATTCATGATTCATGATTCAATTCATGATTCATGATTCAATTTATGATTTATGATTCATGATTCAATTCATAATTCATGATTCGATTCATGATTATTGATTTATGATTCGATTCATGATTCATGATTCAATTCATGATTCAATTCATGATTCATGATTCAATTCATGATTCGATTAATGATTCATTATTCATGATTCATTATTTTATTCATGATTTAATTCATGATTTATGATTTGATTCATGATTCATGATTCAATTCATGATTCATGATTTAATTCATGATTCATGATTCATGATTAATATCATGATTCATGATTCATGATTCGATTCATGATTCATAACTCAATTCATGATTCAAGATTCATGATTCAATTCATGATTCATGATTCATGATTCGATTCATGATTCATGATTCAATTCATGATTCAATTCATGATTCATGATTCATGATTAATATCATGATTCATGATTCATGATTCGATTCATGATTCATAACTCAATTCATGATTCAAGATTCATGATTCGATTAATGATTCATGATTCATGATTCATTTCATGATTCATGATTAAATTCATGATTCATGATTCGATACATGATTCATGTTTGGATTCATGATTCATGATTCAATTCATGATTCATGATTTAACTCATGATTCATGATTTAATTCATGATTCATGATTCATGATTTTATTCATGATTTAATTCATGATTCATGATTTGATTCATGATTCATGACTCGATTCATGACTCATGATTCATGACTCGATTCATGACTCATGATTCATGATTCGATTCATGATTCTTGATTCAATTCATGATTCATGATTCATGATTCAATTTATGATTCATGATTCATGATTCAATTTATGATTCAATTCATGATTCATGATTCAAGTCATGATTCGATTCATGATTCGATTCATGATTCCATGATTCATGATTCAATTCATGATCCATGATTCAATTCAGGATTCATGATAAATGATTCAATTCAGGATTCATGATTTGTGATTCAATTCATGATTCATGATTCAATTCATGATTCATGATTCAATTCATGATTCATGATTCAATTCATGATTCATGATTCATGATTCAATTCATGATTCATGATTCAATTCATGATTCATGATTCAATTCATGATTCATGATTTGATTCATGATTCAATTCATGATTCATGATTCGATTCATGATTCATGATTCAATTCATGATTCATGATTTGAGTCATGATTCATGATTCAATTCATGATTTATGATTCATGATTCGATTCATGATTCACGATTCAATTCATGATTCATGATTCAATCCATGATTCATGATTCAATTCATGATACATGATTCAATTCATGATTCATGATTCAATTCATGATTCCATGATTCATGATTCAATTCATGATCCATGATTCAATTCAGGATTCATGATCCATGATTCAATTCAGGATTCATGATTTGTGATTCAATTCATGATTCATGATTCATGATTCAATTCATTTTTCATGATTCAATTCATGATTCATGATTCAATTCATGATTCAATTCATGATTCATGATTCAATTCATGATTCATGATTCATGATTCAATTCATGATTCATGATTCATGATTCAATTCATGATTCATGATTCATGATTCAATTCATGATTCATGATTCATGATTCAATTCATGATTCATGATTTGATTCATGATTTTCTTCATGATTCATGATTCATGATTTGATTCATGATTCAATTCACAATTCATGGTTCATGATTTAATTCATGATTCATGATTTGATTCATGATTCATGATTTTCTTCATGATTCATGATTCATTTCATGATTCATTATTCAATTCATGATTCGTGATTCAATTTGTGATTAATGATTCATGATTCAATTCATGATTCATGATTTAATTCATGATTCATGATTCATGATTCAATTCATGATTCATGATTCAGGATTTGATTCATGATTCATGATTCAATTCATGATTCAATTCATGATTCATGATTCAATTCATGATTCATGATTCAATTCATGATTCGATTAATGATTCATGATTTATGATTCATTATTTTATTCATGATTTAATTCATGATTTATGATTTGATTCATGATTCATGATTCAATTCATGATTCATGATTTAATTCATGATTCATGATTCATGATTAATATCATGATTCATGATTCATGATTCGATTCATGATTCATAATTCAATTCATGATTCAAGATTCATGATTCAATTCATGATTCATGATTCATGATTCGATTCATGATTCATGATTCAATTCATGATTCAATTCATGATTCATGATTCAATTCATGATTCGATTAATGATTCATGATTCATGATTCATGATTGAATTCATGATTCATGATTGAATTCATGATTCATGATTGAATTCATGATTCATGTTTGGATTCATGATTCATGATTCAATTCATGATTCATGATTCAACTCATGATTCATGATTTAATTCATTATTCATGATTCATGATTCATGATTTTATTCATGATTTGATTCATGATTCATGACTCAATTCATGACTCATGATTCATGATTCGATTCATGATTCTTGATTCAATTCATGATTCATGATTCATGATTCAATTTATGATTCAATTCATGATTCAAGTCATGATTCGATTCATGATTCGATTCATGATTCCATGATTCAATTCAGGATTCATGATCCATGATTCAATTCAGGATTCATGATTTGTGATTCAATTCATGATTCATGATTCATGATTCAATTCATTTTTCATGATTCAATTCATGATTCATGATTCAATTCATGATTCAATTCATGATTCATGATTCAATTCATGATTCATGATTCATGATTCAATTCATGATTCATGATTCATGATTCAATTCATGATTCATGATTCAATTCATGATTCATGATTCATGATTCAATTCATGATTCATGATTTGATTCATGATTTTCTTCATGATTCATGATTCATGATTTGATTCATGATTCAATTCACAATTCATGGTTCATGATTTAATTCATGATTCATGATTTGATTCATGATTCATGATTTTCTTCATGATTCATGATTCATTTCATGATTCATTATTCAATTCATGATTCGTGATTCAATTTGTGATTAATGATTCATGATTCAATTCATGATTCATGATTTAATTCATGATTCATGATTCATGATTCATATCATGATTCATGATTTGATTCATGACTCAAGATTCATGATTCAATTCATGATTCATGATTCAGGATTTGATTCATGATTCATGATTCAATTCATGATTCAATTCATGATTCATGATTCAATTCATGATTCATGATTCAATTCATGATTCGATTAATGATTCATGATTTATGATTCATTATTTTATATATGATTTAATTCATGATTTATGATTTGATTCATGATTCATGATTCAATTCATGATTCATGATTTAATTCATGATTCATGATTCATGATTAATATCATGATTCATGATTCATGATTCGATTCATGATTCATAATTCAATTCATGATTCAAGATTCATGATTCAATTCATGATTCATGATTCATGATTCGATTCATGATTCATGATTCAATTCATGATTCAATTCATGATTCATGATTCAATTCATGATTCGATTAATGATTCATGATTCATGATTCATGATTGAATTCATGATTCATGATTGAATTCATGATTCATGATTGAATTCATGATTCATGATTCGATTCATGATTCATGTTTGGATTCATGATTCATGATTCAATTCATGATTCATGATTCAACTCATGATTCATGATTTAATTCATTATTCATGATTCATGATTCATGATTTTATTCATGATTTGATTCATGATTCATGACTCAATTCATGACTCATGATTCATGATTCGATTCATGATTCTTGATTCAATTCATGATTCATGATTCATGATTCAATTTATGATTCAATTCATGATTCAAGTCATGATTCGATTCATGATTCGATTCATGATTCCATGATTCATGATTCAATTCATGATCCATGATTCAATTCAGGATTTATGATCCATGATTCAATTCAGGATTCATGATTTGTGATTCAATTCATGATTCATGATTTATGATTCAATTCATGATTCATGATTCAATTCCTGATTCATGATTCAATTCATGATTCAATTCATGATTCATGATTCAATTCATGATTCATGATTCATGATTCAATTCATGATTCATGTTTGGATTCATGATTCATGATTCAATTCATGATTCATGATTCAACTCATGATTCATGATTCAATTCATGATTCATGATTCATGATTTTATTCATGATTTAATTCATGATTCATGATTTGATTTATGATTCATGATTCAATTCATGATTCATGATTCAATTCATGATTCAATTCATGATTCAATTCATGATTCATGATTCATACCATAATTCATGATTTGATTTATGATTCATGATTCATGATTAATGATTCTATTCATGATTCATGATTCATGATTCATTTCATGATTCATGATTTGATTCATGATTCATAAATCATGATTCTATTCATGATTCATGATTCATGATTCAATTCACGATTCATGATTCATGATTTGATTCATGATTAATGATTCATGATTCTATTCTAAATTCATGATGATTCATGATTCAATTCATGATTCATGATTCATGATTTGATTTATGATTCAATTCACAATTCATGATTCATGATTTGATTCATGATTCATGATTCATGATTTGATTCATGATTCATGATTTTCTTCATGATTCATGATTCATTTCATGATTCATTAGTCAATTCATGATTCGTGATTCAATTTGTGATTTATGATTTGATTCATGATTCATGATTTAATTCATGAATCATGATTTAATTCATGATTCATGATTCATGATTCATATCATGATTCATTATTCATGATTCGCTTCATGATTCAAGATTCATGATTCAATTCATGATTCAATTCATGATTCATTTCAATATTCATGATTCAATTCATGATTCGATTCATGATTCATGATTCATGATTCGATTCATGACTCATGATTCATGTTTGGATTCATGATTCATGATTGGATTCATGATTCATGATTCAATTCATGATTCATGATTCATGATTCAGTTCATGATTCATGATTCATGATTCAATTCATGATTCATGATTAAATTCACGATTCATTTCATGATTCATTTCATGATTCATGATTCAATTCATGATTTAATTTATGATTCATTTCATGATTCATGATTCATGATTCAATTCATGATTCATGATTTGTATCATGATTCATGATTCGATTTATGATTCATGATTCATGATTCAATTCATGATTCATGATTCATGATTCAATTTATGATTCATTATTCAACTCATGATTCATGAATTATGAATCGAATCATGATTCAATTCATGATTCATGATTCAATTCATGATTTAATTCATGATTCATTTCATGATTCAGGATTCATGATTCAATTCATGATTCAATTCATGATTCATGATTCGATTCATAATTCATGATTCGATTCATGATTCAATTCATGATTCATGATTCAATTCATGATTCATGATTAATGATTCAATTCATGATTCATGTTTGGATTCATGATTCATGATTCAATTCATGATTCATGATTCAACTCATGATTCATGATTCAATTCATGATTCATGATTCATGATTCATGATTTTATTCATGATTTAATTCATGATTCATGATTTGATTTATGATTCATGATTCAATTCATGATTCAATTCATGATTTAATTCATGATTCATGATTCATATCATAATTCATGATTCGATTTATGATTCAAGATTCATGATTAATGATTCTATTCATGATTCATGATTCATGATTCATTTCATGATTCATGATTTGATTCATGATTCATGATTCAATTCATGATTCATGATTCATGATTTGATTCATGATTAATGATTCATGATTCTATTCATGATTCATGATTCATGATTCAATTCATGATTCATGATTCATGATTTTATTCATGATTCAATTCACAATTCATGATTCATGATTTGATTCATGATTCATGATTCATGATTTGATTCATGATTCATGATTTTCTTCATGATTCATGATTCATTTCATGATTCATTATTCAATTCATGATTCGTGATTCAATTTGTGATTTATGATTTGATTCATGATTCATGATTCAATTCATGATTCATGATTTAATTCATGATTCATGATTCATGATTCATATCATGATTCATGATTCATGATTTGATTTATGATTCATGATTCAATTCATGATTCATGATTCAATTCATGATTCAATTCATGATTCAATTCATGATTCATGATTCATATCATAATTCATGATTCGATTTATGATTCATGATTCATGATTAATGATTCTATTCATGATTCATGATTCATGATTCATTTCATGATTCATGATTTGATTCATGATTCATGATTCATGATTCTATTCATGATTCATGATTCATGATTCAATTCACGATTCATGATTCATGATTTGATTCATGATTAATGATTCATGATTCTATTCATGATTCATGATTCATGATTCAATTCATGATTCATGATTCATGATTTGATTCATGATTCAATTCACAATTCATGATTCATGATTTGATTCATGATTCATGATTCATGATTTGATTCATGATTCATGATTTTCTTCATGATTCATGATTCATTTCATGATTCATTAGTCAATTCATGATTCGTGATTCAATTTGTGATTTATGATTTGATTCATGATTCATGATTTAATTCATGAATCATGATTTAATTCATGATTCATGATTCATGATTCATATCATGATTAATGATTCATGATTCGATTCATGATTCAAGATCCATGATTCAATTCATGATTCATGATTCATGATTCGATTCATGATTCATGATTCAATTCATGATTCGATTAATGATTCATGATTCATGATTCATTTCATGAATCATGATTAAATTCATGATTCATGATTCGATTCATGATTCAGGTTTGGATTCATGATTCATGATTCAATTCATGATTCATGATTCAACTCATGATTCATGATTCAATTCATGATTCATGATTCATAATTTTATACATGATTCAATTCATGATTCATGATTTGATTCATGATTCATGATTCAATTCATGATTCATGATTTAATTCATGATTCATGATTCATGATTAATATCATGATTCATGATTCATGATTCGATTCATGATTCATAATTCAATTTATGATTCAAGATTCATGATTCAATTCATGATTTATGATTTGATTCATGATTCATGATTCATGATTCGATTCATGACTCATGATTCATGATTCGATTCATGATTCATGATTCAATTCATGATTCAATTCATGATTCATTTCAATATTCATGATTCAATTCATGATTCGTTTCATGATTCATGATTCATGATTCGAATCATGACTCATGATTCATGATTGGATTCATGATTCATGATTGGATTCATGATTCATGATTCAATTCATGATTTATGATTCATGATTCAGTTCATGATTCATGATTCATGATTCAATTCATGATTCATGATTAATTTCACGATTCATTTCATGATTCATGATTCATGATTCAATTCATGATTTAATTTATGATTCATTTCATGATTCATGATTCATGATTCAATTCATGATTCAATTCATGATTCATGATTTGTATCATGATTCATGATTCGATTTATGATTCATGATTCATGATTCAATTCATGATTCATGATTCATGATTCAATTTATGATTCATTATTCAACTCATGATTCATGAATTATGAATCAAATCATGATTCAATTCATGATTCATGATTCAATTCATGATTTAATTCATGATTCATTTCATGATTCAGGATTCATGATTCAATTCATGATTCAATTCATGATTCATGATTCGATTCATAATTCATGATTCGATTCATGATTCATGATTCATGATTCATGATTCATGATTCTATTCATGATTCATGATTCATAATTCAATTCATGATTCATGATTCAATTCATGATTCAATTCATGATTCAATTCATAATTCATAATTCATGATTCGATTCATGATTCAGGATTTAATTCATGATTCATGATTCAATTCATGATTCAATTCATGATTCAATTCATGATTTATGACTCAGTTCATGATTCAATTCATGATTCATGATTAAATTCATGATTTGATTCATGATTCATGATTCAATTCATGATTTAATTTATGATTCATTTCATGATTCATGATTCATGATTCAATTCATGATTCAATTCATGATTCAATTCATGATTCATGATTCGTATGATTCATGATTCGATTTATGATTCATGATTCATGATTTGATTCATGATTCATGATTAATGATTCTATTCATGATTCATGTTTCATGATTCAATTCATGATTCATGATTCATTATTTTATTCATGATTTGATTCATGATTCATGATTCGATTCATGATTCATAATTCAATTCATGATTCAAGATTCATGATTCAATTCATGATTCATGATTCATGATTCGATTCATGATTCATGATTCAATTCATGATTCAATTCATGATTCATGATTCAATTCATGATTCGATTAATGATTCTTGATTCATGATTCATTTCATGATTCATGATTAAATTCATGATTCATGATTCGATTCATGATTCATGTTTGGATTCATGATTCATGATTCAATTCATGATTCATGATTCAACTCATGATTCATGATTTAATTTATGATTCATGATTCATGATTCATGATTTTATTCATGATTTAATTCATGATTCATGATTTGATTCATGATTCATGACTCGATTCATGACTCATGATTCATGATTCGATTCATGATTCTTGATTCAATTCATGATTCATGATTCATGATTCAATTTATGATTCAATTCATGATTCATGATTCAAGTCATGATTCGATTCATGATTCGATTCATGATTCCATGATTCATGATTCAATTCAGGATTCATGATTTGTGATTCAATTCAGGATTCATGATCCATGATTCAATTCAGGATTCATGATTTGTGATTCAATTCATGATTCATGATTCATGATTCAATTCATTATTCATGATTCAATTCATGATTCATGATTCAATTCATGATTCAATTCATGATTCATGATTTGATTCAAGATTCATGATTCAATTCATGATTCATGATTCATGATTCAATTCATGATTCATGATTCATGATTCAATTCATGATTCATGATTTGATTCATGATTCAATTCATGATTCATGATTCATGATTTGATTCATGATTCAATTCACAATTCATGGTTCATGATTTGATTCATGATTCATGATTTGATTCATGAGTCATGATTTTCTTCATGATTCATTTCATGATTCATTATTCAATTCATGATTCGTGATTCAATTTGTGATTAATGATTCATGATTCAATTCATGATTCATGATTTAATTCATGATTCATGATTCATGATTCATATCATGATTCATGATTCGATTCATGACTCAAGATTCATGATTCAATTCATGATTCATGATTCGATTCATGATTCATGATTCAATTCATGATTCAATTCATGATTCATGATTCAATTCATGATTCATGATTCAATTCATGATTCGATTAATGATTCATGATTCATGATTCATTATTTTATTCATGATTTAATTCATGATTTATGATTTGATTCATGATTCATGATTCAATTCATGATTCATGATTTAATTCATGATTCATGATTCATGATTAATATCATGATTCATGATTCATGATTCGATTCATGATTCATAATTCAATTCATGATTCAAGATTCATGATTCAATTCATGATTCATGATTCGATTCATGATTCATGATTCAATTCATGATTCAATTCATGATTCATGATTCAATTCATGATTCGATTAATGATTCATGATTCATGATTCATTTCATGATTCATGATTGAATTCATGATTCATGATTCGATTCATGATTCATGTTTGGATTCATGACTCAATTCATGATTCATGATTCAACTCATGATTCATGATTTAATTCATGATTCATGATTCATGATTCATGATTTTATTCATGATTTGATTCATGATTCATGATTCATGATTCGATTCATGATTCTTGATTCAATTCATGATTCATGATTCATGATTCAATTTATGATTCAATTCATGATTCATGATTCAAGTCATGATTCCATGATTCATGATTCAATTCATGATCCATGATTCATTTCAGGATTCATGATTTGTGATTCAATTCATAATTCATGATTCATGATTCAATTCATGATTCATGGTTCAATTCATCATTCATGATTCAATTCATAATTCAATTCATGATTCATGATTCATGATTCAATTCATGATTCATGATTCATGATTCAATTCATGATTCATGATTCATGATTCAATTCATGATTCATGATTTGATTCATGATTCAATTCATGATTCATGATTCATGATTCAATTCATGATTCATGATTCATGATTCAATTCATAATTCATGATTTGATTCATGATTCAATTCATGATTCATGATTCGATTCATGATTCATGATTCAATTCATGATTCATGATTTGATTCATGATTCATGATTTGATTCATGATTCATGATTCATGATTCGATTCATGATTCACGATTCAATTCATGATTCATGATTCAATCCATGATTCATGATTCAATTCATGATACATGATTCAATTCATGATTCGATTCATGATTCAATTCATGATTCGATTCATGATTCAATTAATGATTCGATTCATGATTCAATTAATGATTCGATTCATAATTCATGATTCAATTCATGATTCATGATTCAATTTATGATTTATGATTCATGATTCAATTCATAATTCATGATTCGATTCATGATTATTGCTTCATGATTCGATTCATGATTCATGATTCAATTCATGATTCAATTCATGATTCATGATTCAATTCATGATTCGATTAATGATTCATTATTCATGATTCATTATTTTATTCATGATTTAATTCATGATTTATGATTTGATTCATGATTCATGATTCAATTCATGATTCATGATTTAATTCATGATTCATGATTCATGATTAATATCATGATTCATGATTCATGATTCGATTCATGATTCATAACTCAATTCATGATTCAAGATTCATGATTCAATTCATGATTCATGATTCATGATTCATGATTCGATTCATGATTCATGATTCAATTCATGATTCAATTCATGATTCATGATTCAATTCATGATTCGATTAATGATTCATGATTCATGATTCATTTCATGATTCATGATTCAATTCATGATTCATGATTCGATACATGATTCATGTTTGGATTCATGATTCATGATTCAATTCATGATTCATGATTTAACTCATGATTCATGATTTAATTCATGATTCATGATTCATGATTCATGATTCATGATTTTATTCATGATTTAATTCATGATTCATGATTTGATTCATGATTCATGACTCGATTCATGACTCATGATTCATGACTCGATTCATGACTCATGATTCATGATTCGATTCATGATTCTTGATTCAATTCATGATTCATGATTCTTGATTCAATTTATGATTCATGATTCATGATTCGATTCATGATTCGATTCATGATTCCATGATTCATGATTCAATTCATGATCCATGATTCAATTCAGGATTCATGATCCATGATTCAATTCAGGATTCATGATTTGTGATTCAATTCATGATTCATGATTCAATTCATGATTCATGATTCATGATTCAATTCATGATTCATGATTCAATTCATGATTCATGATTCATGATTCAATTCATGATTCATGATTCATGATTCAATTCATGATTCATGATTCATGATTCAATTCATGATTCATGATTTGATTCATGATTCAATTCATGATTCATGATTCAATTCATGATTCATGATTCGATTCATGATTCATGATTCAATTCATGATTCATGATTTGAGTCATGATTCATGATTCAATTCATGATTTATGATTCATGATTCGATTCATGATTCACGATTCAATTCATGATTCATGATTCAATCCATGATTCATGATTCAATTCATGATACATGATTCAATTCATGATTCATGATTCAATTCATGATTCCATGATTCATGATTCAATTCATGATCCATGATTCAATTCAGGATTCATGATCCATGATTCAATTCAGGATTCATGATTTGTGATTCAATTCATGATTCATGATTCATGATTCAATTCATTATTCATGATTCAATTCATGATTCATGATTCAATTCATGATTCAATTCATGATTCATGATTCAATTCATGATTCATGATTCATGATTCAATTCATGATTCATGATTCATGATTCAATTCATGATTCATGATTCATGATTCAATTCATGATTCATGATTTGATTCATGATTCATGATTTTCTTCATGATTCATGATTCATTTCATGATTCATTATTCAATTCATGATTCGTGATTCAATTTGTGATTAATGATTCATGATTCAATTCATGATTCATGATTTAATTCATGATTCATGATTCATGATTCATATCATGATTCATGATTCGATTCATGACTCAAGATTCATGATTCAATTCATGATTCATGATTCATGATTTGATTCATGATTCATGATTCAATTCATGATTCAATTCATGATTCATGATTCAATTCATGATTCGATTAATGATTCATGATTTATGATTCATTATTTTATTCATGATTTAATTCATGATTTATGATTTGATTCATGATTCATGATTCAATTCATGATTCATGATTTAATTCATGATTCATGATTCATGATTAATATCATGATTCATGATTCATGATTCGATTCATGATTCATAATTCAATTCATGATTCAAGATTCATGATTCAATTCATGATTCATGATTCATGATTCGATTCATGATTCATGATTCAATTCATGATTCAATTCATGATTCATGATTCAATTCATGATTCGATTAATGATTCATGATTCATGATTCATTTCATGATTCATGATTGAATTCATGATTCATGATTCGATTCATGATTCATGTTTGGATTCATGATTCATGATTCAATTCATGATTCATGATTCAACTCAGGATTCATGATTTAATTCATGATTCATGATTCATGATTCATGATTTTATTCATGATTTGATTCATGATTCATGACTCGATTCATGACTCATGATTCATGATACGATTCATGATTCTTGATTCAATTCATGATTCATGATTCATGATTCATGATTCATGATTCAATTTATGATTCAATTCATGATTCATGATTCAAGTCATGATTCGATTCATGATTCGATTCATGATTCCATGATTCATGATTCAATTCATGATCCATGATTCATTTCAGGATTCATGATTTGTGATTCAATTCATGATTCATGATTCAATTCATGATTCATGATTCAATTCATGATTCATGATTCAATTCATGATTCATGATTCAATTCATGATTCAATTCCTGATTCAGGATTCATGATTCAATTCATGATTCATGATTCAATTCATGATTCAATTCATGATTCAATTCATGATTCATGATTCATGATTCAATTCATGATTCATGATTCATGATTCAATTCATGATTCATGATTCATGATTCAATTCATGATTCATGATTTGATTCATGATTCAATTCATGATTCATGATTCATGATTGAATTCATGATTCATGATTCAATTCATGATTCATGATTTGATTCATGATTCAATTCATGATTCATGATTCATGATTGAATTCATGATTCATGATTCATGATTCAATTCATGATTCATGATTTGATTCATGATGCAATTCATGATTCATGATTCGATTCATGATTCATGATTCAATTCATGATTCATGATTTGATTCATGATTCATGATTTGATTCATGATTCATGATTCATGATTCGATTCAAGATTCACGATTCAATTCATGATTCATGATTTAATCCATGATTCATGATTCAATTCATGATACATGATTCAATTCATGATTCGATTCATGATTCAATTCATGATTCGATTCATGATTCAATTCATGATTCGATTCATGATTTAATTAATGATTTGATTCATGATTCATGATTCAATTCATGATTCATGATTCAATTTATGATTTATGATTCATGATTCAATTCATAATTCATGATTCGATTCATGATTATTGATTCATGATTCGATTCATGATTCATGATTCAATTCATGATTCAATTCATGATTCATGATTCAATTCATGATTCGATTAATGATTCATTATTCATGATTCATTATTTTATTCATGATTTAATTCATGATTTATGATTTGATTCATGATTCATTATTCAATTCATGATTCATGATTTAATTCATGATTTATGATTCATGATTAATATCATGATTCATGATTCATGATTCGATTCATGATTCATAACTCAATTCATGATTCAAGATTCATGATTCAATTCATGATTCATGATTCATAATTCGATTCATGATTCATGATTCAATTCATGATTCAATTCATGATTCATGATTCAATTCATGATTCGATTAATGATTCATGATTCATGATTCATGATTCATTTCATGATTCATGATTAAATTCATGATTCATGATTCGATACATGATTCATGTTTGGATTCATGATTCATGATTCAATTCATGATTCATGATTTAACTCATGATTCATGATTTAATTCATGATTTATGATTCATGATTCATGATTCATGATTTTATTCATGATTTAATTCATGATTCATGATTTGATTCATGATTCATGACTCGATTCATGACTCATGATTCATGACTCGATTCATGACTCATGATTCATGATTCGATTCATGATTCTTGATTCAATTCATGATTCATGATTCATGATTCAATTTATGATTCATGATTCATGATTCAATTTATGATTCAATTCATGATTCATGATTCAAGTCATGATTCGATTCATGATTCGATTCATGATTCCATGATTCATGATTCAATTCATGATCCATGATTCAATTCAGGATTCATGATCCATGATTCAATTCAGGATTCATGATTTGTGATTCAATTCATGATTCATGATTCATGATTCATGATTCATGATTCAATTCATGATTCATGATTCATGATTCAATTCATGATTCATGATTCATGATTCAATTCATGATTCATGATTCATGATTCAATTCATGATTCATGATTCATGATTCAATTCATGATTCATGATTCATGATTCAATTCATGATTCATGATTTGATTCATGATTCAATTCATGATTCATGATTCGATTCATGATTCATGATTCAATTCATGATTCATGATTTGAGTCATGATTCATGATTCAATTCATGATTTATGATTCATGATTTGATTCATGATTCAAGATTCAATTCATGATTCATGATTCAATCCATGATTCATGATTCAATTCATGATACATGATTCAATTCATGATTCATGATTCAATTCATGATTCCATGATTCATTATTCAATTCATGATCCATGATTCAATTCAGGATTCATGATCCATGA
>NW_027447372.1:0-32491 GCF_038048845.1 Mixophyes fleayi | reverse complement strand
TTGAATCGAATCATGAATTGAATCATGAATCATAAATTGAATCATGAATTGAATCATGAATCAAGATTCATGAAATGAATCATGAATCATGAATTGAATCATAAATCATGAATCATGAATTGAATCATGAATCATGAACTAAATCATGAATCAAGAATCATGAATCATGAATTAAAACATGAATCATGAATTGAATCATGAATCATATATCATGAAATGAATCATGAATTAAATCATGAAATGAATCATGAATCATGAATTGAATCATAAATCATTAATCATGAATTGAATCATGAATCATGAACTAAATCATGAATTGAATCATGAATCATGAATCATGAAACGAATCATGAATCATGAATCAATCATGAATCAAGAATCATGAATCATGAATCATGAATTGAATCATGAATCATGATTTAAATCATGAATCATTAATTGAATCATGAATCATGAATCGAATCATGAATCAGGAATTGAATAATGAATTATGAATCATGAATCATGAATCATGAATCGAATCATGAATCATGAACTGAATCATGAATTGAATCATGAATCATGAATCATGAAATGAATCATGAATCATGAATTGAATCATGAATCGAATCATGAATCATGAATCGAATCATGAATCATGCATTGAATCATGAATCATGAATTGAATCATGAAATGAATCATGAATTGAATCATGAATCATGAATTGAATCATGAATCATGAAATGAATCATGAATCATGAATTGAATCATAAATCATTAATCATGAATTGAATCATGAATCATGAACTAATACATGAATTGAATCATGAATCATGAATCATGAATCGAATCATAAATCATGAATCATGAATTGAATTATGAATCATGAATCATGAATCATGAAATGAATCATGAATCATTAATCGAATCATTAATCGAATCATTAATCATGAATTGAATTATGAATTGAATCATGAATCATGAATTATGAATCTAATCATGAATCATGAATCATAATTTGAATCATGAATCATGAATCAAGAATTGAATCATGAATCAAATCATGAATCATGAATTGAATCATAAATCATGAATTGAATCATGAATCATGAATCGAATCATGAATTGAATCATTAATCATAAATTGAATCATGAATTGAATCATGAATCAAGATTCATGAAATGAATCATGAATCATGAATTGAATCATAAATCATGAATCATGAATTGAATCATGAATCATGAACTAAATCATGAATCAAGAATCATGAATCATGAATTAAAACATGAATCATGAATTGAATCATGAATCATATATCATGAAATGAATCATGAATTAAATCATGAAATGAATCATGAATCATGAATTGAATCATAAATCATTAATCATGAATTGAATCATGAATCATGAACTTTATCATGAATTGAATCATGAATCATGAATCATGAAACGAATCATGAATCATGAATCAAATCATGAATCAAGAATCATGAATCATGAATCATGAATCGAATCATGAATCATGAATTGAATCATGAATCGAATCATGAATCATGAATCGAATCATGAATCATGCATTGAATCATGAATCATGAATTGAATCATGAAATGAATCATGAATTGAATCATAAATCATGAATCGAATCATAAATCATGAATTGAATCATGAATCATGAATCATGAATTGAATCATGAATCATGAATCGAATCATGAATCATGAATTGAATCATGAATTAAATAATGAATCATGAAATGAATCATGAATCATGAATCGAATCATGAATCGAATCATGAATCATGAATTGAATCATGAATCATGAATCATGAATGGAATCATGAATCATGAATGGAATCATGAATTATGAATCGAATCATGAATCATGAATTGAATCATGAATTGAATAATGAATCATGAAATGAATCATGAATCATGAATCGAATCATGAATCATGAATCATATCATGAATCAAATCATGAATCATGAATTGAATCATGAATTGAATAATGAATCATGAAATGAATCATGAATCATGAATTGAATCATGAATCATGAATCGAATCATGAATCGAATCATGAATCATGAATTGAATCATGAATTGAATCATGAATCATGAATCATGAATGGAATCATGAATCATGAATGGAATCATGAATCATGAATCGAATCATGAATCATGAATTGAATAATGAATTGAATAATGAATCATGAAATGAATCATGAATCATGAATTGAATCATGAATCATGAATGGAATCATGAATCGAATCATGAATCATGAATTGATTCATGAATTGAATCATGAATCATGAATCATGAATGGAATCATGAATCATGAATGGAATCATGAATCATGAATCGAATCATGAATCATGAATTGAATCATGAATTGAATAATGAATCATGAAATGAATCATGAATCATGAATTGAATCATGAATCATGAATGGAATCATGAATCGAATCATGAATCATGAATTGATTCATGAATTGAATCATGAATCATGAATCATGAATGGAATCATGAATCATGAATGGAATCATGAATCATGGATCGAATCATGAATCATGAATTGAATCATGAATTGAATAATGAATCATGAAATGAATCATGAATCATGAATTGAATCATGAATCATGAATCGAATCATGAATCGATTCATGAATCATGAATTGAATCATGAATCATGAATTGAATCATGAATCATGAAATGAATCATGAATCATGAATCGAATCATGAATCATGAATTGAATCATGAATCATGAATCATGAATGAAATCATGAATGATGAATGGAATCATGAATCATGAATTGAATCATGAATTGAATAATGAATCATGAAATGAATCATGAATCATGAATTGAATCATGAATCATGAATCGAATCATGAATCATGAATTGAATCATGAATTGAATCATGAATCATGAATCATGAAATGAATAATGAATCATGAATCGAATCATGAATCATGAATTGAATCATGAATCATGAATTGAATCATGAATCATGAATTTTGAATCTAATCATGAATCATGAATCATGAATTAAATCATGAATCATGAATCATGAATCATAAATCATGAATCATGAATCGAATCATGAATCATGAATCATGAATTGAATCATAAATCATGAATCGAATCATGAATCAGGAATTAAATCTTGTATCATGAATCATGAATCATGAATCATGAATCATGAATCGAATCATGAATCATGAATTGAATCATGAATCATGAATCATGAATCATGAATCAAATCATGAATCATGAATCATGAATTGAATCATGAATCATGAATTGAATCATGAATCATGAATTGAATCATGAATCATGAATCATGAAATGAATCATGAATCAGGAATTGAATCATGAATCATGAATCATGAATCATGAATCAAATCATGAATCATGAATTGAATCATGAATCATGAATTGATGATGCATAAAAATGAATCATGACTTGAATCATAAATCATGAATTGAATCATGAATCATGAATTGAATCATGAATTGAATCATGAATCATGAATCATGAAATGAATCATGAATCAGGAATTGAATCATGAATCGAATCATAAATCATGAATCGAATCATGAATCATGAATTAAATCATGAATCATGAATTGTTGATGCATAAAAATGAATCATGACTTGAATCATAAATCATGAATCGAATCATAAATCATGAATTGAATCATGAATCATAAATCATGAATCATTAATTGAATCATGAATCAAATCATGAATCATGAATCATGAACTGAATCATGAATCATGAATTGAATCATGAATTGAATCTTGAATCGTGAATCATGAAATAAATCATGAATTAAATCATGAAATGAATCATGAATCATGAATTGAATCATAAATCATTAATCATGAATTGAATCATGAATCATGAACTAAATCATGAATCAAGAATCATGAATCATGAATCAAATCATGAAATGAATCATGAATCATGAATTGAATCATAAATCATTAATCATGAATTGAATCATGAATCATGAACTAAATCATGAATCAAGAATCATGAATCATGAATCAAATCATGAATCATGAATTAAATCATGAATTATGAATCATGAATTGAATCATGAATCATGAATTATGAATTGAATCATGAATCATGAAACTAATCATGAATCATGAATTGAATCATGAATTCAATAATGATTTATGAATCGAATCAGGAATCATGTATGGAATCATGAATCATGAATGGAATTATGAATCATGAATCGAATCATGAATCATGAATTGAATCATGAATCATGAATCGAATCATGAATCGAATCATGAATCATGAATTGAATCATGAATTGAATCATGAATCATGAAATGAATAATGAATCATGAATCGAATCATGAATCATGAATTGAATCATGAATCATGAATTGAATCATGAAATGAATAATGAATCATGAATCGAATCATGAATCATGAATCGAAACATGAATCATGAATCGAATCATGAATCATGAATCATGAATTGAATCATAAATAATGAATCGAATCATGAATCAGGAATTAAATCATGTATCATGAATCATTAATCATGAATTATGAATCGAATCATGAATCATGAATCATGAATCATGAATCATGAATCGAATCATGAATCATGAATCGAATCATGAATCATGAATCATGAATCATGAATCAAATCATGATTAATGAATCATGAATTGAATCATGAATCATGAATTGAATCATGAATTGAATCATGAATCATGAATCATGAATTGAATCATGAATCGAATCATAAATCATGAATCGAATCATGAATCATGAATTGAATCATGAATCATGAATTGTTGATGCAGAAAAATAAATCATGACTTGAATCATAAATCATGAATCAAATCATGAATCATGAATTGAATCATGAATCATAAATCATGAATCATGAATTGAATCATGAATCAAATCATGAATCATGAATCATGAACTGAATCATGAATCATGAATTGAATCATGAATTGAATCTTGAATCGTGAATCATGAAATAAATCATGAAATGAATCATGAATTGAATCATAAATCATTAATCATGAACTAAATCATGAATCAAGAATCATGAATCATGAATCAAATCATGAATCATGAATCATGAATTAAATCATGAATTATGAATCATGAATTGAATCATGAATCATGAATCATGAATTATGAATTGAATCATGAATCATGAAACTAATCATGAATCATGAATTAAATCATGAATTGAATAATGATTTATGAATCGAATCATTAATCATGAATCGAATCATTAATCATGAATCATGAATTGAATCATGAATCATGAATCATGAATGGAATCATGAATCATGAATGGAATCATGAGTCATGAATCGAATCATGAATCATGAATTGAATCATGAATTGAATAATGAATCATGAAATGAATCATGAATCATGAATCGAATCATGAATCGAATCATGAATCATGAATTGAATCATGAATCATGAATCGAATCATGAATCGAATCATGAATCATGAATTGAATCATGAATTGAATCATGAATCATGAATCATGAAATGAATAATGAATCATGAATCGAATCATGAATCATGAATTGAATCATGAATCATGAATTAAATCATGAATCATGAATTGAATCATAAATCATGAATCAAGAATTAAATCATGAATCATGAATCATGAATCATGAATGGAATCATGAATCATGAATTGAATCAGGAATCATGAATCATGAATCATAAATCATGAATCATGAATCGAATCATGAATCATGAATTATGAATTGAATCATAAATCATGAATCGAATCATGAATCAGGAATTAAATCATGTATCATGAATCATGAATCATGAATCGAATCATGAATCATGAATCATGAATCGAATCATGAATCATGAATTGAATCATGAATCATGAATCATGAATCATGAATCATGAATCATGAATCAAATCATGAATTATGAATCATGAATTGAATCATGAATCATGAATTGAATCATGAATTGAATCTTGAATCGTGAATCATGAAATAAATCATGAAATGAATCATGAATTGAATCATAAATCATTAATCATGAACTAAATCATGAATCAAGAATCATGAATCATGAATCAAATCATGAATCATAAATCATGAATTAAATCATGAATTATGAATCATGAATTGAATCATGAATCATGAATCATGAATTATGAATTGAATCATGAATCATGAAACTAATCATGAATCATGAATTGAATCATGAATTGAATAATGATTTATGAATCGAATAATTAATCATGAATCGAATCATGAATCATGAATCATGAATTAAATCATGAATCATGAATCATGAATGGAATCATGAATCATGAATGGAATCATGAGTCATGAATCGAATCATGAATCATGAATTGAATCATGAATTGAATAATGAATCATGAAATGAATCATGAATCATGAATCGAATCATGAATCGAATCATGAATCATGAATTGAATCATGAATCATGAATCGAATCATGAATCGAATCATGAATCATGAATTGAATCATGAATTGAATCATGAATCACGAATCATGAAATGAATAATGAATCATGAATCGAATCATGAATCATGAATTGAATCATGAATCATGAATTGAATCATGAATCATGAATTTTGAATCTAATCATGAATCATGAATCATGAATTAAATCATGAATCATGAATTGAATCATAAATCATGAATCAAGAATTAAATCATGAATCATGAATCATGAATCATGAATGGAATCATGAATCATGAATTGAATCAGGAATCATAAATCATGAATCATAAATCATGAATCATGAATCGAATCATGAATCATGAATCATGAATTGAATCATAAATCATGAATCGAATCATGAATCAGGAATTAAATCATGTATCATGAATCATGAATCATGAATCGAATCATGAATCATGAATCATATCATGAATCATGAATTGAATCATGAATTATGAATCATGAATCATGAATCATGAATCAAATCATGAATTATGAATCATGAATTGAATCATGAATCATGAATTGAATCATGAATTGAATCATGAATCATGAATCATGAAATGAATCATGAATTAAATCATGAAATGAATCATGAATCATGAATTGAATCATAAATCATTAATCATGAATTGAATCATGAATCATGAACTAAATTATGAATTGAATCATGAATCATGAATCATGAAACGAATCATGAATCATGAATCGAATCATGAATCATGAATCATGAATGGAATCATGAATCATGAATCGAATCATGAATTGAATCATGAATTGAATTATGAATCATGAAATGAATCATGAATCATGAATCGAATCATGAATCATGAATCGAATCATAAATCATGACTTGAATCATGAATCATGAATTGAATCATGAATCATGAATTGAATCATGAATCATGATTTAAATCATGAATCATTAATTGAATCATGAATCATGAATCGAATCATGAATCAGGAATTGAATAATGAATTATGAATCATGAATCATGAATCATGAATCGAATCATGAATCATGAATTGAATCATGAATCATGAACTGAATCATGAATTGAATCATGAATCATTAATCATGAAATGAATCATGAATCATGAATTGAATCATGAATCGAATCATGAATCATGAATCGAATCATGAATCATGCATTGAATCATGAATCATGAATTGAATCATGAAATGAATCATGAATTGAATCATGAATCATGAATTGAATCATGAATCATGAAATGAATCATGAATCATGAATTGAATCATAAATCATGAACTAATACATGAATTGAATCATGAATCATGAAACGAATCATGAATCATGAATCAAATCATGAATCAAGAATCATGAATCATGAATCATGAATCGAATCATAAATCATGAATCATGAATTGAATCATTAATCATGAATCATGAATCATGAAATGAATCATGAATCATTAATGAAATCATTAATCGAATCATTAATCATGAATTGAATTATGAATTGAATCATGAATCATGAATTATGAATCTAATCATGAATCATGAATCATAATTTGAATCATGAATCATGAATCAAGAATTGAATCATGAATCATGAATCAAATCATGAATCATGAATTGAATCATAAATCATGAATTGAATCATGAATCATGAATCGAATCATGAATTGAATCATGAATCATAAATTGAATCATGAATCATAAATTGAATCATGAATTGAATCATGAATCAAGATTCATGAAATGAATCATGAATCATGAATTGAATCATAAATCATGAATCATGAATTGAATCATAAATCATGAACTAAATCATGAATCAAGAATCATGAATCCTGAATTAAAACATGAATCATGAATTGAATCATGAATCATATATCATGAAATGAATCATGAATTAAATCATGAAATGAATCATGAATCATGAATTGAATCATAAATCATTAAACATGAATTGAATCATGAATCATGAACTAAATCATGAATTGAATCATGAATCATGAATCATGAAACGAATCATGAATCATGAATCAAATCATGAATCAAGAATCATGAATCATGAATCATGAATCAAATCATGAATCATGAATTGAATCATGAATCGAATCATGAATCATGAATCGAATCATGAATCATGCATTGAATCATGAATCATGAATTGAATCATGAAATGAATCATGAATTGAATCATGAATCATGGATCGAATCATAAATCATAAATTGAATCATGAATCATGAATCATGAATTGAATCATGAATCATGAATCGAATCATGAATCATGAATTGAATCATGAATTAAATAATGAATCATGAAATGAATCATGAATCATGAATCGAATCATGAATCGAATCATGAATCATGAATTGAATCATGAATCATGAATCATGAATGGAATCATGAATCATGAATGGAATCATGAATTATGAATCGAATCATGAATCATGAATTGAATCATGAATTAAATAATGAATCATGAAATGAATCATGAATCATGAATCGAATCATGAATCATGAATCGAAACATGAATCGAATCATGAATCATGAATTGAATCATGAATTGAATCATGAATCATGAATCATGAATGGAATCATGAATCATGAATGGAATCATGAATCATGAATCGAATCATGAATCATGAATTGAATCATGAATTGAATAATGAATCATGAAATGAATCATGAATCATGAATTGAATCATGAATCATGAATCGAATCATGAATCGAATCATGAATCATGAATTGATTCATGAATTGAATCATGAATCATGAATCATGAATGGAATCATGAATCATGAATGGAATCATGAATCATGAATCGAATCATGAATCATGAATTGAATCATGAATTGAATAATGAATCATGAAATGAATCATGAATTGAATCATGAATCATGAATCGAATCATGAATCGAATCATGAATCATGAATTGAATAATGAATTGAATCATGAATCATGAAATGAATAATGAATCATGAATCGAATCATGAATCATGAATTGAATCATGAATCATGAATTGAATCATGAATCATGAATTTTGAATCTAATCATGAATCATGAATCATGAATTAAATCATGAATCATGAATCATGAATCATAAATCATGAATCATGAATCGAATCATGAATTATGAATCATGAATTGAATCATAAATCATGAATCAGGAACTAAATTATGAATCATGAATCATGAATCATGAATCAAATCATGAATCATTAATTGAATCATGAATCATGAATCATGAATCATAAATCATGATTCATGAATCGAATCATGAATCATGAATCATGAATTGAATCATAAATCATGAATCGAATCATGAATCAGGAATTAAATCTTGTATCATGAATCATGAATCATGAATCATGAATCATGAATCGAATCATGAATCATGAATTGAATCATGAATCATGAATCATGAATCATGAATCAAATCATGAATCATGAATCATGAATTGAATCATGAATCATGAATTGAATCATGAATTGAATCATGAATCATGAATCATGAAATGAATCATAAATCAGGAATTGAATCATGAATCTTGAATCATGAATCATGAATCAAATCATGAATCATGAATTGAATCATGAATCATGAATTGTTGATGCATAAAAATGAATCATGACTTGAATCATAAATCATGAATTGAATCATGAATCATGAATTGAATCATGAATTGAATCATGAATCATGAATCATGAAATGAATCATGAATCAGGAATTGAATCATGAATCGAATCATAAATCATGAATCGAATCATGAATCATGAATTGAATCATGAATCATGAATTGTTGATGCATAATAATGAATCATGACTTGAATCATAAATCATGAATCGAATCATGAATCATGAATTGAATCATGAATCATAAATCATGAATCATTAATTGAATCATGAATCAAATCATGAATCATGAATCATGAACTGAATCATGAATCATGAATTGAATCATGAATTGAATCTTGAATCGTGAATCATGAAATAAATCATGAATTAAATCATGGAATGAATCATGAATCATGAATTGAATCATAAATCATTAATCATGAATTGAATCATGAATCATGAACTAAATCATGAATCAAGAATCATGAATAATGAATCAAATCATGAATCATGAATCATGAATTGAATCATGAATCATGAACCATGAATTGAATCATGAATCATGAATCATGAATTATGAATTGAATCATGAATCATGAAACTAATCATGAATCATGAATTGAATCATGAATTGAATCATGATTTATAAATCGAATCATGAATCGAATCATGAATCATGAATTGAATCATGATTTAAATAATGAATCATGAATTGAATCATGAATCATGAATCAAATCATGAATCATGAATTGAATAATGAATCATGAATCATGAATTGAATCATGAATCATGATATATGAATCTAATCATGAATCATGAATCATGAATTGAATCATGAATCATGAATCATGAATCATGAATCATGAATCGAATCATGAATCATGAATCATGAATCGAATCATAAATCATGAATCATGAATTGAATCATGAATCATGAATCAAATCATGAATCAGGAATTAAATCATGATTTATGAATCATGAATCATAAATCGAATCATGAATCATGAACTGAATCATAATTTGAATCTTGAATCATGAAATGAATCATGAATCATGAAGTGAATCATGAATCGAATCATAAATCATGAATCGAATCATGAATCATGAATTGAATCATGAATCATAAATTGTTGATGCATGAAATTAATCATGACTTGAATCATAAATCATGAATCAAATCATGAATCATGAATTGAATCATGAATCATGAATCATGAATCATGAATTGAATCATAAATCAAATCATGAATCATGAATCATGAACTGAATCATGTATCATGAATTGAATCATGAATTGAATCTTGAATCGTGAATCATGAATTGAATCATGAATCATGAATTGAATCATGAATTGAATCATGAATCGTGAATCATGAAATAAATCATGAATTAAATCATGAAATGAATCATGAATCATGAATTGAATCATAAATCATTAATCATGAATTGAATCATGAATCATGAACTAAATCATGAATCAAGAATCATGAATAATGAATCAAATCATGAATCATGAATCATGAATTGAATCATGAATCATGAACCATGAATTGAATCATGAATCATGAATCATGAATTATGAATTGAATCATGAATCATGAAACTAATCATGAATCATGAATTGAATCATGAATTAAATCATGATTTATAAATCGAATCATGTATCATGAATTGAATCATGATTTAAATAATGAATCATGAATTGAATCATGAATCATGAATCAAATCATGAATCATGAATTGAATCATGAATCATGAATTGAATCATGAATCATGAATCATGAATCGAATCATGAATCATGAATCATGAATCAAATCATGAATCATGAATCATGAATCATGAATTGAATCATGAATCATGAATTGAATCATGAATCATGAATCGAATCATGAATCATGAATCATGAATTGAATCATGAATCATGAATTGAATCATGAATCATGAATCGAATCATAAATCATTAATCATGAATTGAATCATGAATAATGAACTAAATCATGAATCAAGAATCATGAATCATGAATCAAATCATGAATCATGAATCATGAATTGAATCATGAATCATGAATCATAAATTATGAATTGAATCATGAATCATGAAACAAATCATGAATCATGAATTGAATCATGAATCATGATATATGAATCTAATCATGAATCATGAATCATGAATTGAATCATGAATCATGAATCATGAATGGAATCATGAATCATGAATCGAATCATGAATCATGAATTGAATCATGAATTGAATAATGAATCATGAAATGAATCATGAATCATGAATCGAATCATGAATCAAATCATGAATCATGAATTGAATCATGAATCATGAATCGAATCATGAATCGAATCATGAATCATGAATTGAATCATGAATCATAAATTGAATCATGAATCATGAATTTTGAATCTAATCATGAATCATGAATCATAAATCATGAATCATGAATCGAATCATGAATCATGAATTATGAATTGAATCATGAATCATGAAACGAATCATGAATCATGAACTGAATCATGAATTGAATCATGATTTATAAATCGAATCATGAATCGAATCATGAATCATGAATTGAATCATGAATTAAATAATGAATCATGAATTGAATCATGAATCATGAAGCAAATCATGAATCATGAATTGAATCATGAATCATGAATTATGAATCTAATCATGAATCATGAATCATGAATTGAATAATGAATCATGAATCATGAATCATGAATCATGAATCGAATCATGAATCATGAATCATGAATTGAATCATGAATCATGAATCATGAATCGAATCATGAATCATGAATCATGAATTGAATCATGAATCATGAATTGAATTATGAATCATGAATCGAATCATAAATCATTAATCATGAATTGAATCATAAATCATGAACTAAATCATGAATCAAGAATCATGAATCATGAATCAAATCATGAATCATGAATCATGAATCATAAATTATGAAATGAATCATGAATCATGAAACAAATCATGAATCATGAATTAAATCATGAATCATGAATTGAATCATGAATCATGATATATGAATCTAATCATGAATCATGAATCATGAATTGAATCATGAATCATGAATCATGAATCATGAATCATGAATCGAATCATGAATCATGAATCATGAATCGAATCATGAATCATGAATCATGAATTGAATCATGAATCATGAACTGAATCATAATTTGAATCATGAATCATGAATCATGAATCGAATCATGAATCAGGAATTAAATCATGAATCATGAATCATGAATCATGAATCATGAATCGAATCATGAATCATGAATCATGAATCGAATCATGAATCACGAATCATGATTTGAATCATGAATCATGAACTGAATCATAATTTGAATCATGAATCATGAAATGAATCATGAATCATGAATTGAATCATGAATCGAATCATAAATCATGAATCGAATCATGAATCATGAATTGAATCATGAATTGTTGATGCATGAAATTAATCATGACTTGAATCATAAATCATGAATCGAATCATGAATCATGAATTGAATCATGAATCATGAATCATGAATCATGAATTGAATCATAAATCAAATAATGAATCATGAATCATGAACTGAATCATGAATTGAATCATGAATTGAATCTTGAATCGTAAATCATGAATTGAATCATGAATCATGAATTGAATCATGAATTGAATCATGAATCGTGAATCATGAAATAAATCATGAATTAAATCATGAAATGAATCATGAATCATGAATTGAATCATAAATCATTAATCATGAATTGAATCATGAATCATGAACTAAATCATGAATCAAGAATCATGAATAATGAATCAAATCATGATTCATGAATCATGAAATGAATCATGAATCATGAATCATGAATTATGAATTGAATCATGAATCATGAAACGAATCATGAATCATGAATTGAATCATGAATTGAATCATGATTTATGAATCGAATCATGAATCATGAATCGAATCATGAATCATGAATCATGAATTGAATCATGAATCATGAATCATGAATGGAATCATGAATCATGAATGGAATCATGAATCATGAATTGAATAATGAATCATGAAATGAATCATGAATCATGAATCAAATCATGAATCGAATCATGAATCATGAATCGAATCATGAATCGAATCATGAATCATGAATTGAATCATGAATTGAATCATGAATCATGAAGTGAATCATGAATCATGAATCATGAATCATGAATCATGAATCATGAATCATGAATCATGAATCATGAATCATGAATTGAATCATGAATCATGAATTGAATCATGAATCGAATCATGAATCATGAATCAAATCATAAATCATGAATCATGAATTGAATCTTGAATCATGAAATGAATCATAATTTGAATCATGAATCATGAATCATGAAATGAATCATGAATCATAAATTGAATCATGAATCGAATTATAATTCATGAATCGAATCATGAATCATGAATTGAATCTTGAATCATGACTTGATGATGCATGAAATGAATCATGAATTGAATCATGAATCATGAATTGAATCATGAATCGAATCATGAATCATGAATCGAATCATGAATCTTGAATCGAATCATGAATCATGAATTGAATCATGAATTATGAATCATGAATCATGAATCATGAATCAAATCGTGAATCATGAATCATGAATTGAATCATGAATCATGAATTGAATCATGAATTGAATCATGAATCGTGAATCATGAAATGAATCATGAATTAAATCATGAAATGAATCATGAATCATGAGTTGAATCATAAATCATTAATCATGAGTTGAATCATGAATCATGAACTAAATCATGAATCAAGAATCATGAATCATGAATCAAATCATGAATCATGAATTGAATCACGAATCATGAATTGAATCATGAATCATGAATCGAATCATGAATCATGAATCGTATCATGAATCATGAATTGAATCATGAATTGAATAATGAATCATGAAATGAATCATGAATCATGAATTGAATCATGACTCATGAATCGAATCATGAATCATGAATCGAATCATGAATCATGAATTGAATCATGAATCATGAAATAAATCATGAATTGAATCATGAATTGAATCATGAATCATGAAATAAATCATGAATTGAATCATGAATTGAATCATGAATCATGAATTGAATCATGAATCATGAATTGAATCATGAATCGAATCATGAATCATGAATTGAATCATGAATCATGAATCGAATCATGAATCATGAATCAAATCATGAATCATGAATTGAATCATGAATTGAATCATGAATCATGAATCGAATCATGAATCATGAATTGAATCATGAATTGAATCATGAATCATGAATCATGAAGTGAATCATGAATCATGAATCATGAATCATGAATCATGAATTGAATCATGAATCATAAATTGAATCATGAATCATGAATTGAATCATGAATCATGAAATAAATCATGAATTGAATCATGAATTGAATCATGAATCATGAAATAAATCATGAATTGAATCATGAATTGAATCATGAATCATGAATTGAATCATGAATCATGAATTGAATCATAAATCATGAATTGAATCATGAATCGAATCATGAATCAAAAATTGAATCATGAATCATGAATCGAATCATGAATCATGAATCAAATCATGAATCATGAATTAAATCATGAATTGAATAATGAATCATGAAATGAATCATGAATCATGAATTTAATCATGACTCATGAATCGAATCATGAATCATGAATTGAATCATGAATCATAAATCATGAATCATGAATTGAATCATGAATCATGAATCATGAATTGAATCATGAATCATGAATCATGAATCATGAATTGAATCATGAATCATGAATTGAATCATGAATCATGAATCGAATCATAAATCATTAATCATGAATTGAATCATGAATCATGAACTAAATCATGAATCAAGAATCATGAATCATGAATCAAGAATCATGAATCATGAATCAAATCATGAATCATGAATCAAATCATGAATCATGAATCAAATCATGAATCATGAATCATGAATGGAATCATGAATTATGAATCGAATCATGAATCATGAATCATGAATCATGAATCGACTCATGAATCATGAATCATGAATCGAATCATGAATCATGAATCATGAATTGAATCATGAATCATGAATTGAATCATGAATCATGAATCGAATCATAAATCATTAATCATGAATTGAATAATGAATCATGAACTAAATCATGAATCAAGAATCATGAATCATGAATCAAATCATGAATCATGAATCATGAATTGAATCATGAATCATGAATTGAATCATGAATCATGATATATGAATCTAATCATGAATCATGAATCATGAATTGAATCATAAATCATGAATCATGAATCATGAATCATGAATTGAATCATGAATCATGAATCATGAATCGAATCATGAATCATGAATCATGAATTGAATCATGAATCATGAATCGAATCATGAATCAGGAATTAAATCATGAATCATGAATCATGAATCATGAATCATGAATCGAATCATGAATCATGAATTGAATCATGAATCATGAACTGAATCATAATTTGAATCATGAATCATGAAATGAATCATGAATCATGAATTGAATCATGAATCGAATCATAAATCATGAATCGAATCATGAATCATGAATTGAATCATGAATCATGAATCATGAATCATGAATTGAATCATAAATCAAATAATGAATCATCAATCATGAACTGAATCGTGAATCATGAATTGAATCATGAATTGAATCTTGAATCGTGAATCGTGAATTGAATCATGAATCAAGAATTGAATCATGAATTGAATCATGAATCGTGAATCATGGAATAAATCATGAATTAAATCATGAAATGAATCATGAATCATGAATTGAATCATAAATCATTAATCATGAATTGAATCATGAATCATGAACTAAATCATGAATCAAGAATCATGAATAATGAATCAAATCATGATTCATGAATCATGAATTGAATCATGAATCATGAATCATGAATTATGAATTGAATCATGAATCATGAAACGAATCATGAATCATGAATTGAATCATGAATTGAATCATGAATCATGAACTAAATCATGAATCAAGAATCATGAATAATGAATCAAATCATGATTCATGAATCAAATCATGATTCATGAATCATGAATTGAATCATGAATCATGAATCATGAATTATGAATTGAATCATGAATCATGAAACGAATCATGAATTATGAATTGAATCATGAATCATGAAACGAATCATGAATCATGAATCATGAATTGAATCATGAATCATGAATCATGAATGGAATCATGAATCATGAATCGAATCATGAATCATGAATTGAATCATGAATTGAATAATGAATCATGAAATGAATCATGAATCATGAATCGAATCATGAATCAAATCATGAATCATGAATTGAATCATGAATCATGAATTGAATCATGAATCATAAATTGAATCATGAATCATGAATTTTGAATCTAATCATGAATCATGAATCATAAATCATAATTCATGAATCGAATCATGAATCATGAATTATGAATTGAATCATGAATCATGAAACGAATCATGAATCATGAACTGAATCATGAATTGAATCATGATTTATAAATCGAATCATGAATCGAATCATGAATCATGAATTGAATCATGAATTAAATAATGAATCATGAATTGAATCATGAATCATGAAGCAAATCATGAATCATGAATTGAATCATGAATCATGAATTATGAATCTAATCATGAATCATGAATCATGAATTGAATAATGAATCATGAATCATGAATCATGAATCATGAATCATGAATCATGAATCATGAATCATGAATCGAATCATGAATCATGAATCATGAATCGAATCATGAATCATGAATCATGAATCGAATCATGAATCATGAATCATGAATTGAATCATGAATCATGAATTGAATTATGAATCATGAATCGAATCATAAATCATTAATCATGAATTGAATCATAAATCATGAACTAAATCATGAATCAAGAATCATGAATCATGAATCAAATCATGAATCATGAATCATGAATCATAAATTATGAAATGAATCATGAATCATGAAACAAATCATGAATCATGAATTAAATCATGAATCATGAATTGAATCATGAATCATGATATATGAATCTAATCATGAATCATGAATCATGAATTGAATCATGAATCATGAATCATGAATCATGAATCGAATCATGAATCATGAATCATGAATCGAATCATGAATCATGAATCATGAATTGAATCATGAATCATGAACTGAATCATAATTTGAATCATGAATCATGAATCATGAATCGAATCATAAATCAGGAATTAAATCATGAATCATGAATCATGAATCATGAATCATGAATCATGAATCGAATCATGAATCATGAATCATGAATTGAATCATGAATCATGAACTGAATCATAATTTGAATCATGAATCATGAATCGAATCATGAATCATGAATCATGAATCGAATCATGAATCACGAATCATGAATTGAATCATGAATCATGAACTGAATCATAATTTGAATCATGAATCATGAAATGAATCATGAATCATGAATTGAATCATGAATTGTTGATGCATGAAATTAATCATGACTTGAATCATAAATCATGAATCGAATCATGAATCATGAATTGAATCATGAATCATGAATCATGAATCATGAATTGAATCATAAATCAAATAATGAATCATGAATCATGAACTGAATCATGAATTGAATCATGAATTGAATCTTGAATCGTGAATCATGAATTAAATCATGAATCATGAATTGAATCATGAATTGAATCATGAATCGTGAATCATGAAATAAATCATGAATTAAATCATGAAATGAATCATGAATCATGAATTGAATCATAAATCATTAATCATGAATTGAATCATGAATCATGAACTAAATCATGAATCAAGAATCATGAATAATGAATCAAATCATGATTCATGAATCATGAAATGAATCATGAATCATGAATCATGAATTATGAATTGAATCATGAATCATGAAACGAATCATGAATCATGAATTGAATCATGAATTGAATCATGATTTATGAATCGAATCATGAATCATGAATCGAATCATGAATCATGAATCATGAATTGAATCATGAATCATGAATCATGAATGGAATCATGAATCATGAATGGAATCATGAATCATGAATTGAATAATGAATCATGAAATGAATCATGAATCATGAATCAAATCATGAATCGAATCTTGAATCATGAATCGAATCATGAATCGAATCATGAATCATGAATTGAATCATGAATTGAATCATGAATCATGAATCATGTAGTGAATCATGAATCATGAATCATGAATCATGAATCATGAATTGAATCATGAATCATGAATCAAATCATGAATTAGGAATTAAATCATGAATCATGAATCATGAATCAAATCATAAATCATGAATAATGAATTGAATCTTGAATCATGAACTGAATCATAATTTGAATCATGAATCATGAATCATGAATCATAAATTGAATCATAAATCGAATCATAATTCATGAATCGAATCATGAATCATGAATTGAATCTTGAATCATGACTTGATGATGCATGAAATGAATCATGAATTGAATCATGAATCATGAATTGAATCATGAATCGAATCATGAATCATGAATCGAATCATGAATCTTGAATCGAATCATGAATCATGAATTGAATCATGAATTATGAATCATGAATCATGAATCATGAATCAAATCGTGAATCATGAATCATGAATTGAATCATGAATCATGAATTGAATCATGAATTGAATCATGAATTGTGAATCATGAAATGAATCATGAATTAAATCATGAAATGAATCATGAATCATGAGTTGAATCATAAATCATTAATCATGAGTTGAATCATGAATCATGAACTAAATCATGAATCAAGAATCATGAATCATGAATCAAATCATGAATCATGAATTGAATCATGAATCATGAATTGAATCATGAATCATGAATCGAATCATGAATCATGAATCGTATCATGAATCATGAATTGAATCATGAATTGAATTATGAATCATGAAATGAATCATGAATCATGAATTGAATCATGACTCATGAATCGAATCATGAATCATGAATCGAATCATGCTCATGAATCGAATCATGAATCATGAATCGAATCATGAATCATGAATTGAATCATGAATCATGAAATAAATCATGAATTGAATCATGAATTGAATCATGAATCATGAAATAAATCATGAATTGAATCATGAATTGAATCATGAATCATGAATTGAATCATGAATCATGAATTGAATCATGAATCGAATCATGAATCATGAATTGTATCATGAATCATGAATCGAATCATGAATCATGAATCAAATCATGAATCATGAATTGAATCATGAATTGAATCATGAATTGAATCATGAATCATGAATCGAATCATGAATCATGAATTGAATCATGAATTGAATCATGAATCATGAATCATGAAGTGAATCATGAATCATGAATCATGAATCATGAATCATGAATCATGAATTGAATCATGAATCATAAATTGAATCATGAATCATGAATTGAATCATGAATCATGAAATAAATCATGAATTGAATCATGAATTGAATCATGAATCATGAAATAAATCATGAATTGAATCATGAATTGAATCATGAATCATGAATTGAATCATGAATCATGAATTGAATCATAAATCATGAATTGAATCATGAATCGAATCATGAATCATGAATTGAATCATGAATCATGAATCGAATCATGAATCATGAATCAAATCATGAATCATGAATTAAATCATGAATTGAATAATGAATCATGAAATGAATCATGAATCATAAATCATGAATCATGAATTGAATCATGAATCATGAATCATGAATTGAATCATGAATCATGAATCGAATCATGAATCATGAATTGAATCATGAATCATAAATCATGAATCATGAATTGAATCATGAATCATGAATCATGAATTGAATCATGAATCATGAATCATGAATCATGAATTGAATCATGAATTATGAATCGAATCATGAATCATGAATTGAATCATGAATCGAATCATAATTTCATGAATTGAATCATGAATTAAATAATGAATCATGAATTGAATCATGAATCATGAATCAAATCATGAATCATGAATTGAATCATGAATCATGAATTATGAATCTAATCATGAATCATGAATCATGAATTGAATCATCAATCATGAATCATGAATCATGAATCGAATCATGAATCATGAATCATGAATCGAATCATGAATCATGATTTGAATCATGAATCATGAATCGAATCATGAATCATGAATCATGAATTGAATCATGAATCATGAATTGAATCATGAATCATGAATCGAATCATAAATCATTAATCATGAATTGAATCATGAATCATGAACTAAATCATGAATCAAGAATCATGAATCATGAATCAAGAATCATGAATCATGAATCAAATCATGAATCATGAATCAAATCATGAATCATGAATCAAATCATGAATCATGAATCATGAATGGAATCATGAATTATGAATCGAATCATGAATCATGAATCATGAATCATGAATCGAATCATGAATCATGAATCGAATCATGAATCATGAATCATGAATTGAATCATGAATCATGAATTGAATCATGAATCATGAATCGAATCATAAATCATTAATCATAAATTGAATAATGAATCATGAACTAAATCATGAATCAAGAATCATGAATCATGAATCAAATCATGAATCATGAATCATGAATTGAATCATGAATCATGAATCATAAATTATGAATTGAATCATGAATCATGAAACAAATCATGAATCATGAATTGAATAATGAATCATGAATTGAATCATGAATCATGATATATGAATCTAATCATGAATCATGAATCATGAATTGAATCATAAATCATGAATCATGAATCATGAATCATGAATCGAATCATGAATCATGAATCATGAATCATGAATCATGAATCATGAATCATGAATTGAATCATAAATCATGAATCAAATCATGAATCAGGAATTAAATCATGAATCATGAATCATGAATCATGAATCATGAATCAAATCATGAATCATGAATCATGAATTGAATCATGAATTGAATCATGAATTGAATCATGAATCATGAATCGAATCATGAATCATGAATTGAATCATGAATTGAATCATGAATCATGAATCATGAAGTGAATCATGAATCATGAATCATGAATCATGAATCATGAATCATGAATCATGAATTGAATCATGAATCATAAATTGAATCATGAATCATGAATTGAATCATGAATCATGAAATAAATCATGAATTGAATCATGAATTGAATCATGAATCATGAAATAAATCATGAATTGAATCATGAATTGAATCATGAATCATGAATTGAATCATGAATCATGAATTGAATCATAAATCATGAATTGAATCATGAATCGAATCATGAATCATGAATTGAATCATGAATCATGAATCGAATCATGAATCATGAATCAAATCATGAATCATGAATTAAATCATGAATTGAATAATGAATCATGAAATGAATCATGAATCATAAATCATGAATCATGAATTGAATCATGAATCATGAATCATGAATTGAATCATGAATCATGAATCGAATCATGAATCATGAATTGAATCATGAATCATAAATCATGAATCATGAATTGAATCATGAATCATGAATCATGAATTGAATCATGAATCATGAATCATGAATCATGAATTGAATCATGAATTATGAATCGAATCATGAATCATGAATTGAATCATGAATCAAATCATAATTTCATGAATTGAATCATGAATTAAATAATGAATCATGAATTGAATCATGAATCATGAATCAAATCATGAATCATGAATTGAATCATGAATCATGAATTATGAATCTAATCATGAATCATGAATCATGAATTGAATCATCAATCATGAATCATGAATCATGAATCATGAATCGAATCATGAATCATGAATCATGAATCATGAATCGAATCATGAATCATGAATCATGAATCGAATCATGAATCATGATTTGAATCATGAATCATGAATCGAATCATGAATCATGAATCATGAATTGAATCATGAATCATGAATTGAATCATGAATCATGAATCGAATCATAAATCATTAATCATGAATTGAATCATGAATCATGAACTAAATCATGAATCAAGAATCATGAATCATGAATCAAGAATCATGAATCATGAATCAAATCATGAATCATGAATCAAATCATGAATCATGAATCAAATCATGAATCATGAATCATGAATGGAATCATGAATTATGAATCGAATCATGAATCATGAATCATGAATCATGAATCGAATCATGAATCATGAATCATGAATCGAATCATGAATCATGAATCATGGATTGAATCATGAATCATGAATTGAATCATGAATCATGAATCGAATCATAAATCATTAATCATAAATTGAATAATGAATCATGAACTAAATCATGAATCAAGAATCATGAATCATGAATCAAATCATGAATCATGAATCATGAATTGAATCATGAATCATGAATCATAAATTATGAATTGAATCATGAATCATGAAACAAATCATGAATCATGAATTGAATAATGAATCATGAATTGAATCATGAATCATGATATATGAATCTAATCATGAATCATGAATCATGAATTGAATCATAAATCATGAATCATGAATCATGAATCATGAATCGAATCATGAATCATGAATCATGAATCGAATCATGAATCATGAATCATGAATTGAATCATAAATCATGAATCAAATCATGAATCAGGAATTAAATCATGAATCATGAATCATGAATCATGAATCATGAATCAAATCATGAATCATGAATCATGAATTGAATCATGAATCATGAACTGAATCATAATTTGAATCATGAATCATGAATCATGAAATGAATCATGAATCATGAATTGAATCATGAATCGAATCATAAATCATGAATCGAATCATGAATCATGAATTGAATCATGAATTATGACTTGATGATACATGAAATGAATCATGAATTAAATCATGAATCATGAATCGAATCATGAATCATGAATCGAATCATGAATCATGAATCGAATCATGAATCATGAATTGAATCATGAATCGTGAATCATGAAATGAATCATGAATTAAATCATGAAATGAATCATGAATCATGAGTTGAATCATAAATCCTTAATCATGAGTTGAATCATGAATCATGAACTAAATCATGAATCAAGAATCATGAATCATGAATCAAATCATGAATCATAAATTGAATCATGAATCATGAATTGAATCATGAATCATGAGTCATGAATTATGAATTGAATCATGAATCATGAAACGAATCATGAATCATGAATTAAATCATGAATTTAATCATGACTCATGAATCGAATCATGAATCATGAATCGAATCATGAATCATGAATTGAATCATGAATCATGAAATGAATCATGAATCATGAATTGAATCATGAATCATGAATTGAATCATGAATTGAATCATGAATCATAAAATAAATCATGAATTGAATCATGAATTGAATCATGAATCATGAATTGAATCATGAATCATGAATTGAATCATGAATCATGAATCATGAATTGAATCATGAATCATGAATTGAATCATGAATCATGAATCATGAATTAAATCATGAATCAAATCATGAATCATGCATTGAATCATGAATTGAATCATGAATCATGAATCATGAATTGAATCATGAATCATAAATTGAAACATGAATCATGAATCATGAATTGAATCATGAATCATGAATTGAATCATGAATTGAATCATGAATTGAATCATGAATTGAATCATGAATCATGAACTAAATCATGAATCAAGAATCATGAATTGAATCATGAATCATGAATTATGAATGGAATCATGAATCATGAATTATGAATTGAGTCATGAATCATGAATTATGAATGGAATCATGAATCATGAATCGAATCAATGAATCATGAATATGAATCATGAATCATGAATCTGAATCATGAATCATGAATCATGAATCATGAATCATGAATATGAATGAATGAATCATGAATCATGAATCAGAATCATGAATCTGAATCTGAATCATGAATCATGAATCATGAATCATGAATCATGAATGATCGAATCATGAATCATGAATTAAATCATGAATCATGAATTGAATCATGAATCATGAATCATGAATCATAAATCATGAATCGAATCATGAATCATGAATCATGAATTGAATAATAAATCATGAATCGAATCATGAATCAGGAATTAAATCATGAATCATGAATCATGAATCATGAATCATGAATCGAATCATGAATCATGAATCATGAATCATGAATTGTATCATGAATCATGAACTGAATCATAATTTAAATCATGAATCATGAATCGAATCATGAATAAGGAATTAAATCATGAATCATGAATCATGAATCATGAATCAAATCATGAATCATGAATCATGAATTGAATCATGAATCATGAACTGAATCATAATTTGAATCATGAATCATGAATCATGAAATGAATCATGAATCATTAATTGAATCATGAATCATGAATTGAATCATGAATCATGAATTGATGATGCATGAAATGAATCATGAATCGAATCATGAATCATAAATCGAATCATGAATCATGAATCGAATCATGAATCATGAATCGAATCATGAATCATGAATCAAATCATGAATCATGAATTGAATCATGAATTATGAATCATGAATCATGAATCATGAATCAAATCATGAATCATGAATCATGAATTGAATCATGAATCATGAATTGAATCTTGAATCGTGAATCATGAAATGAATCATGAATTAAATCATGAAATGAATCATGAATCATGAATTGAATCATAAATCATTGATCATGAATTGAATCATGAATCATGAATCATGAATTATGAATTGAATCATGAATCATGAAACGAATCATGAATCATGAATTGAATCATGAATTGTGAATCATGAAATGAATCATGAATTAAATCATGAAATGAATCATGAATTATGAATTGAATCATAAATCATTAATCATGAATTGAATCATGAATCATGAACAAAATCATGAATTAAGAATCATGAATCATGAATCAAATCATGAATCATGAACAAAATCATGAATTTAGAATCATGAATCATAAATCAAATCATGAATCATGAATTGAATCATGAATCATGAATCATGAATTGAATCATGAATTGAATCATGATTTATGAATGGAATCATGAATCATGAATGGAATCATGAATAATGAATCATGAATTGAATCATGAATCATGAATGGAATCATGAATCATGAATCGAATCATGAATAATGAATCGAATCAAGAATCATGAATTGATTCATGAATTGAATAATGAATCATGAAATGAATCATGAATCATGAATTGAATCATGAACCATGAATTGAATCATGAATCATGAAATATGAATCTAATCATGAATCATGAATCATGAATCGAATCATGAATCATGAATCAAATCATGAATCGAATCATGAATCATGAATCATGAATCGAATCATGAATCATGAATCATGAATTGAATAATGAATCATGAATCGAATCATGAATCAGGAATTAAATCATGAATCATGAATCATGAATCATGAATCGAATCATGAATCACGAATCATGAATTGAATCATGAATCATGAAATGAATCATGAATCATGAATTGAATCATGAATCGAATCATAAATCATGAATTGAATAATGAATCATGAACTGAATCATGAATCATGAATTGAATCATGAATTGAATCTTGAATCGTGAATCATGAATTGAATCATGAATCATGAATTGAATCATGAATTGAATCATGAATCGTGAATCATGAAATAAATCATGAATTAAATCATGAAATTAATCATGAATCATGAATTGAATCATAAATCATTAATCATGAATTGAATCATGAATCATGAACTAAATCATGAATAATGAATCAAATCATGAATCATGAATTGAATCATGAATCATGAATCATGATTTGAATCATGAATCATGAATTATGAATTGAATCATGAATCATGAAACGAATCATGAATCATGAATTGAATCATGATTTATGAATGGAATCATGAATCATGAATCGAATCATGAATCATGAATCATGAATTGAATCATGAATCATGAATTGAATCATGAATTATGAATGGAATCATGAATCATGAATGGCATCATGAATCATGAATCGAATCATGAATCATGAATTGAATCATGAATTGAATAATGAATCATGAAATGAATCATGAATCGAATCATGAATCATGAATTGAATCATGAATCATGAATCATGAATGGAATCATGAATCATGAATGGAATCATGAATTGAATCATGTATTGAATCATGAATCATGAATCATGAAATGAATCATGAATCATGAATCATGAAATGAATTATGAATTGAATCATGAATCATAAATTGAATCATGAATCATGAATTTTGAATCTAATCATGAATCATGAATCATGATTTGAATCATGAATCATGAGTCATGAATCATGAATCGAATCATGAATCATGAATCGAATCATGAATCATGAATTGATTCATGAATTGAATAATGAATCATGAAATGAATCATGAATCATGAATTGAATCATGAACCATGAATTGAATCATGAATCAGGAAATATGAATCTAATCATGAATCATGAATCATGAATCGAATCATGAATCATGAATCATGAATCAAATCATGAATCGAATCATGAATCATGAATCATGAATCGAATCATGAATCATGAATCATGAATTGAATAATGAATCATGAATCGAATCATGAATCAGGAATTAAATCATGAATCATGAATCATGAATCATGAATCGAATCATGAATCACGAATCATGAATTGAATCATGAATCATGAAATGAATCATGAATCATGAATTGAATCATGAATAGAATCATAAATCATGAATTGAATAATGAATCATGAACTGAATCATGAATCATGAATTGAATCATGAATTGAATCTTGAATCGTGAATCATGAATTGAATCATGAATCATGAATTGAATCATGAATTGAATCATGAATCGTGAATCATGAAATAAATCATGAATTAAATCATGAAATTAATCATGAATCATGAATCATGAATTGAATCATAAATCATTAATCATGAATTGAATCATGAATCATGAACTAAATCATGAATAATGAATCAAATCATGAATCATGAATCATGAATTGAATCATGAATCATGAATCATGATTTGAATCATGAATCATGAATCATGAATTATGAATTGAATCATGAATCATGAAACGAATCATGAATCATGAATTGAATCATGATTTATGAATGGAATCATGAATCATGAATCGAATCATGAATCATGAATCATGAATTGAATCATGAATCATGAATTGAATCATGAATTATGAATGGAATCATGAATCATGAATGGCATCATGAATCATGAATCGAATCATGAATCATGAATTGAATCATGAATTGAATAATGAATCATGAAATGAATCATGAATCATGAATCGAATCATGAATCATGAATTGAATCATGAATCATGAATCATGAATGGAATCATGAATCATGAATGGAATCATGAATTGAATCATGTATTGAATCATGAATCATGAATCATGAAATGAATCATGAATCATGAATCATGAAATGAATTATGAATTGAATCATGAATCATAAATTGAATCATGAATCATGAATTTTGAATCTAATCATGAATCATGAATCATGATTTGAATCATGAATCATGAGTCATGAATCATGAATCGAATCATGAATCATGAATCGAATCATGAATCATGAATCATGAATTGAATAATGAATCATGAATCGAATCATGAATCAGGAATTAAATCATGAATCATGAATCATGAATCATGAATCATGAATCATGAATCGAATCATGAATCACGAATCATGAATTGAATCATGAATCATGAACTGAATCATAATTTGAATCATGAATCATGAAATGAATCATGAATCATGAATTGAATCATGAATCGAATCATAAATCATGAATCGAATCATGAATCATGAATTGAATCATGAATCATGAATTGTTGATGCATAAAATGAATCATGACTTGAATCATAAATCATGAATTGAATCATAAATCAAATCATGAATCATGAATCATGAACTGAATCATGAATCATGAATTGAATCATGAATTTAATCTTGAATCGTGAATCATGAATTGAATCATGAATCATGAATTGAATCATGAACTGAATCATGAATCGTGAATCATGAAATAAATCATGAATTAAATCATGAAATGAATCATGAATCATGAATTGAATCATAAATCATTAATCATGAATTGAATCATGAATCATGAACTAAATCATGAATCATGAATAATGAATCAAATCATGAATCATGAATCATGAATTGAATGATGAATCATGAATCATGATTTGAATCATGAATCATGAATCATGAATCATGAATTGAATCATGAATCATGAAACGAATCATGAATCATGAATTGAATCATGAATCGAATCATGAATCATGAATCATGAATTGAATCATGAATCATGAATTATGAATGGAATCATGAATCATGAATGGAATCATGAATCATGAATCGAATCATGAATCATGAATTGAATCATGAATTGAATAATGAATCATGAAATGAATCATGAATCATGAATCGAATCATGAATGGAATCATGAATCATGAATTGAATCATGAATCATGAATCATGAATGGAATCATGAATCATGAATGGAATCATGAATTGAATCATGAATTGAATCATGAATCATGAATCATAAATTGAATCATAAATCATGAATCATGAATCGAATCATGAATTGAATCATAAATCATGAGTCATGAATTATGAATTGAATCATGAATCAAGAAACGAAACATGAATCATGAATTGAATCATGAATTTAATCATGATTTATGAATCGAAGCATGAATCATGATTTGAATCATGAATCATGAATTGAATCATGAATCATGAATCATGAATCGAATCATGAATCGAATCATGAATCGAATCATGAATCATGAATTGAATCATGAATTGAATAATGAATCATGAAATGAATCATGAATCATGAATTGAATCATGACTCATGAATCGAATCATGAATCGTGAATCGAATCATGAATCATGAATTGAATCATGAATCATTTAATGAATCATGAATCAAATCATAAATCATGAATCATGAATTGAATCATGAATCATGAACTGAATCATGATTTGAATCATGAATCATGAATCATGAAATGAATCATGAATCATGAATTGAATCATGAATCATGAATCGAATCATGAATCATGAATCGAATCATGAATCATAAATTGAATCATGAATCATGAATCATGAATCATGAATCAAATCGTGAATCATTAATCATGAATTGAATCATGAATCATGAATTGAATCATGAATCGTGAATCATGAAATGAATCATGAATTAAATCATGAAATAATTCATGAATCATGAGTTGAATCATAAATCATTAATCATGAGTTGAATCATGAATCATGAACTAAATCATGAATAAAGAATCAAGAATCATGAATCGAATCATGAATCATGAATTGAATCATGAATCATGAATCATGAATTGAATCATGAATTTAATCATGACTTATGAATCGAATCATAATTCATGAATCGAATCATGAATCATGAATCATGAATTGAATCATGAATCATGAATCATGAATGGAATCATGAATCGAATCATGAATCATGAATCGAATCATGAATCATGAATTGAATCATTAATTGAATAATGAATCATGAAATGAATCATGAATCATGAATTGAATCATGACTCATGAATCGAATCATGAATCATGAATCGAATCATGAATCATGAATTGAATCATGAATCATGAATTGATTCATGAATCATGAATTGAATCATGAATCATGAAATAAATCATGAATTGAATCATAAATTGAATCATAAATCATGAAATAAATCATGAATTGAATCATGAATTGAATCATGAATCATGAATTGAATCATGAATCATGAATTGAATCATGAATCATGAATCATGAATTAAATCATAAATCAAATCATGAATCATGAATCATGAATTGAATCATGAATTGAATCATGAATCGTGAATCATGAATTGAATCATGAATTGAATCATTAATTGAATCATCAATCATGAACTAAATCATGAATCAAGAATCATGAATCATGAACTAAATCATGAATCAAGAATCATGAATAATGAATCAAATCATGATTCATGAATCATGAATTGAATCATGAATCATGAATCATGAATTATGAATTGAATCATGAATCATGAAACGAATCATGAATTATGAATTGAATCATGAATCATGAAACGAATCATGAATCATGAATCATGAATTGAATCATGAATCATGAATCATGAATGGAATCATGAATCATGAATCGAATCATGAATCATGAATTGAATCATGAATTGAATAATGAATCATGAAATGAATCATGAATCATGAATCGAATCATGAATCAAATCATGAATCATGAATTGAATCATGAATCATGAATCGAATCATGAATCGAATCATGAATCATGAATTAAATCATGAATCATAAATTGAATCATGAATCATGAATTTTGAATCTAATCATGAATCATGAATCATAAATCATGAATCATGAATCGAATCATGAATCATGAATTATGAATTGAATCATGAATCATGAAACGAATCATGAATCATGAACTGAATCATGAATTGAATCATGATTTATAAATCGAATCATGAATCGAATCATGAATCATGAATTGAATCATGAATTAAATAATGAATCATGAATTGAATCATGAATCATGAAGCAAATCATGAATCATGAATTGAATCATGAATCATGAATTATGAATCTAATCATGAATCATGAATCATGAATTGAATAATGAATCATGAATCATGAATCATGAATCATGAATCGAATCATGAATCATGAATCATGAATCGAATCATGAATCATGAATCATGAATCATGAATCGAATCATGAATCATGAATCATGAATTGAATCATGAATCATGAATTGAATTATGAATCATGAATCGAATCATAAATCATTAATCATGAATTGAATCATAAATCATGAACTAAATCATGAATCAAGAATCATGAATCATGAATCAAATCATGAATCATGAATCATGAATCATAAATTATGAAATGAATCATGAATCATGAAACAAATCATGAATCATGAATTAAATCATGAATCATGAATTGAATCATGAATCATGATATATGAATCTAATCATGAATCAA
>NW_027447371.1:0-32527 GCF_038048845.1 Mixophyes fleayi | reverse complement strand
TTAATGTGGGGGGTGATGCTAGATGCTGTAATGTGGGGGGTGATGCTGGATGCTGTAATGTGGGGGGTAATGCTGGATGCTGTAATGTGGGGGTGATGCTAGATGCTGTAATGTGGTGGGTGATGCTGGATGCTGTAATGTGGGGGGTGATGCTGGATGCTGTAATGTGGGGGGTGATGCTGGATGCTGTAATGTGGGGGGTAATGCTGGATGCTGTAATGTGGGGGGGTGATGCTGGATGCTGTAATGTGGGGGGTGATGCTGGATGCTGTAATGTGGGGGGTGATGCTGGATGCTGTAATGTGGGGGGTATTGATGGATGCTGTAATGTGGGGGGGGCTATGCTTAATGCTGTAATGTTTGGGGGGGGTGATGCTGGATGCTGTAATGTGGGGGGTGATGCTGGATGCTGTAATGTGGGGGGTAATGCTGGATGCTGTAATGTGGGGGGTGATGCTGGATGCTGTAATGTGGGGGGTGATGCTGGATGCTGTAATGTGGGGGGTGATGCTGGATGCTGTAATGTGGGGGGTAATGCTGGATGCTGTAATGTGGGGGTGATGCTGGATGCTGTAATGTGGGGGTTATGCTGGATGCTGTAATGTGGGGGGTGATGTTGGATGCTGTAATGTGGGGGGTGATGCTGGATGCTGTAATGTGGGGGGTGATGCTGATTGCTGTAATGTGGGGGAGTGATGCTGGATGCTGTAATGTGGGGGGTATTGCTGGATGCTGTAATGTGGGGGGTATTGCTGGATGCTGTAATGTGGGGGGTGATGCTGGTTGCTGTAATGTGGGGGGTATTGCTGGATGCTGTAATGTGGGGGGTGATGCTGGTTGCTGTAATGTGGGGGGTTATTGATGTGTTATAAGAGTGTATTTTATGCATTTTCCTTGTGCTCCTGGTGCTTTGCAGAACAAGGGAAATGATCATGTGGGCAGAAGACCATACATAAGTTTGTTCCGGTGCTTCATGTTGCACTGCACCAGCGACTTCACATCAGCGTGCAACAAAATCGTACATGCAGCCCACGGCAGGTGGACCTGGGTGCTGTTTATGCCAGGGCTGATTTTTAGTCCCAGTCCGGCCCTGCTGCATTGAACATCTGTTGCTGGATAATATTTAATATACTGGTTCCAATTTGGATTATTTTATCCAAATACTTGAATTAACTTTGACCAGATACTTTTGTGGCATGATGGCAATTACTACCTCCAACTATTGGAGTGTGCTATGGGTGGCACCTTCGTATGTTAATGCATGTGTGTTATTTTTTTCTGACAATGCTGTCTGTCTCTAACATTGTGCCGTCTCTCCTATTGGGCACAAGGGGAAGGTGCCCGGGCCCTGCAGCCCAGGGGGCCCGTCAGAGGCAGCGCCAAAGAAAAATCCTGCAAAAAAAAAAAAGAAGAAAATACTTACCTTGCGGTCAGCTGGCGATCCGGCTCCCTCCCTGGTCTCCTCCTCCGTGCTTCGCTCGCAGTGCATGTCGGGCGTGACGTCATCACGCCAGCCCGACATCCATTGCGGAGCGCAGCACGGAGGAGGAGACCAGGGAGGGAGCCGGATCGCCAGCTGACCGCAAGGTAAGTATTTTCTTCTTCGAAAACAATTTAATTCAGCAGGCAACAGCAGTGGCTTGGAAGAAAAGTGAAGAGTATCGCATCGGAGAATAAGGTAAATTAAGGGTTTGTTTGTTTTTTATATTAATTCAAGGGACGATGACGGCTGACCAGTGCATAAAAAAAGTGATATATATATTAGAGATGAGCGGGCTCGGATATCTGAAATCCGAGCCCACCCGAACCTTGCCGATCCGAGTCGGATCCGAGACAGATCCGGGTATTGGCGCCAAATTCAAATATGAAACTGAGGCTCTGACTCATAATCCCGTTGTCGGATCTCGCGATACTCGGATCCTATAAATTCCCCGCTAGTCGCCGCCATCTTCACTCGGGCATTGATCAGGGTAGAGGGAGGGTGTGTTAGGTGGTCCTCTGTCCTGGTAGATCTCGTGCTGTGCTGTGCTGTGCTGTTTAGTTCTGTGCTGTGCTGTGCTGTGCTGTGCTGTGCTGTGTTCTGCAGTATCAGTCCAGTGGTGCTGTGTGCTGTGCTCTGTCCTTCTGAGGTCAGTGGTGCTGCTGGGTCCAGTGCTGTGTCCTGTTCAGTCCAGTGGTGCTGTGTCCTGTGCTCTGTGCTTCTAAGGGCATAGTTATTTCCCCAATATTCCCCTGTGTTTAAAAAAATAAAAAAAAGTTATTTAAAAAAATACCAAAAACTAATTTAATTTTTTTTAATTACCACAAAATTTGCACAACCAATCCTGCAGTATAAGCCCATTGGTACTGCAATATTACCAAGTTCACACATTCAGCAGTAAAAGTCCAGTGGTACTGCAATATTACAAAGTTTACACATTCTGCAGTATCAGTCCAGTGGTGCTGTGTCCTGTGCTCTGTCCTGCTGAGTTCCGTAGTGCTGCTGGGTCCTGTGCCGTGTCCTGTTCAGTCCAGTGGTGCTGTGTCCTGTGCTATGTGCTTCTAAGGGCATAGTTATTTCCCCATTATTCCCAAGTTTTTAAAAAATAAAAAAAAAGTAAAAAAAAAATTACAATTAAAAATTAAAAAAAAAAAATATATAATTATAACCAAATTTGCAAAACCAATCCAGCAGTATAAGTCCATTGGTACTGCAATATTACAAAGTTCACACATTCTGCAGTATCAGTCCAGTGGTGCTGTGTCCTGTGCTCTGTCCTGCTGAGTTCCGTAGTGCTGCTGGGTCCTGTGCCGTGTCCTGTTCAGTCCAGTGGTGCTGTGTCCTGTGCTCTGTGCTTCTAAGGGCATAGTTATTTCCCCATTATTCCCAAGTTTTTAAAAAATAAAAAAAAAGTAAAAAAAAATAAAAAATTTAAAAAAATAAATAAATATAATAATTATTAATTTATTATAACCAAATTTGCAAAACCAATCCAGCAGTATAAGTCCATTGGTACTGCAATATTACAAAGTTCACACATTCTGCAGTATCAGTCCAGTGGTGCTGTGTCCTGTGCTCTGTCCTGCTGAGTTCCGTAGTGCTGCTGGGTCCTGTGCCGTGTCCTGTTCAGTCCAGTGGTGCTGTGTCCCGTGCTCTGTGCTTCTAAGGGCATAGTTATTTCCCCATTATTCCCAAGTTTTTAAAAAATAAAAAAAAATAAAAAATTTTTAAAAAAAAAAATATATAATAATTATTATAACCAAATTTGCAAAACCAATACAGCAGTATAAGTCCATTGGTACTGCAATATTACCAAGTTCACACATTCTGCAGTATCTTGTGCTACATATAATGGAGACCAAAAATTTGGAGGATAAAGTAGGGAAAGATCAAGACCCACTTCCTCCTAATGCTGAAGCTGCTGCCACTAGTCATGACATAGACGATGAAATGCCATCAACGTCGTCTTCCAAGCCCGATGCCCAATCTCGTAGTACCGGGCATGTAAAATCCAAAAAGCCCAAGTTAAGAAAAAGTAGCAAAAAGAGAAACTTAAAATCATCTGAGGAGAAACGTAAAGTTGCCAATATGCCATTTACGACACGGAGTGGCAAGGAACGGCTTAGGCCCTGGCCCGTGTTCATGACTAGTGGTTCAGCTTCACCCACGGATCTTAGCCCTCCTCCTCCCCCCCCCCCCCTACAAAAAATTGAAGAGAGTTATGCTGTCAGCAACAAAACAGCAAACAACTCTGCCTTCTAAAGAGAAATTATCACAAATCCACAAGGCGAGTCCAAGGGTGTTGGTGGTTATCAAGCCTGACCTTCCCATCACTGTACGGGAAGAGGTGGCTCGGGAGGAGGCTATTGATGATGTAGCTGGCGCTGTGGAGGAACTTGATGATGAGGATGGTGATGTGGTTATTGTAAATGAGGCACCAGGGGGGGAAACAGCTGATGTCCATGGGATGAAAAAGCCCATCGTCATGCCTGGTCAGAAGACCAAAAAATGCACCTCTTCGGTCTGGAGTTATTTTTATCCAAATCCAGACAACCAATGTATGGCCATATGTAGCTTATGTAAAGCTCAAATAAGCAGGGGTAAGGATCTTGCCCACCTAGGAACATCCTCCCTTATACGTCACCTGAATAACCTTCATAGTTCAGTGGTTAGTTCAGGAACTGGGGCTAGGACCCTCATCGGTACAGGGACACCTAAATCCCGTGGTCCAGTTGGATACACACCAGCAACACCCTCCTCGTCAACTTCCTCCACAATCTCCATCAGATTCAGTCCTGCAGCCCAAGTCAGCAGCCAGACTGAGTCCTCCTCAATACGGGATTCATCCGAGGAATCCTGCAGCGGTACGCCTACTACTGCCACTGCTGCTGTTGCTGCTGTTAGTCGGTCATCTTCCCAGAGGGGAAGTCGTAAGACCGCTAAGTCTTTCACAAAACAATTGACCATCCAACAGTCGTTTGCCATGACCACAAAATACGATAGTAGTCACCCTATTGCAAAGCGTATAACTGCGGCTGTAACTGCAATGTTGGTGTTAGACGTGCGCCCGGTGTGCGCCATCAGTGGAGTGGGATTTAGAGGGTTGATGGAGGTATTGTGTCCCCGGTACCAAATCCCGTCGAGATTCCACTTCACTAGGCAGGCGATACCAAAAATGTACAGAGAAGTACGATCAAGTGTCCTCAGTGCTCTAAAAAATGCGGTTGTACCCACTGTCCACTTAACCACGGACATGTGGACAAGTGGTTCTGGGCAAACGAAGGACTATATGACTGTGACAGCCCACTGGGTAGATGCATCCCCTTCCGCAGCAACAGCTGCATCAGTAGCAGCAACTACAAAATGGCGGCTCGTGCAAAGGCAGGCAACATTGTGCATTACAGGCTTTAATAAGAGGCACAATGCTGACAACATATTAGAGAAAATGAGGGAAATTATCTCCCAGTGGCTTACCCCACTTAGACTCTCATGGGGATTTGTGGTGTCAGACAATGCCAGTAACATTGTGCGGGCATTAAATATGGGCAATTTCCAGCACGTCCCATGTTTTGCCCACACCATTAATTTGGTGGTGCAGCATTACCTCAAGAGTGACAGGGGTGTGCAGGAGATGCTTGCGGTGGCGCGCAAAATTGCTGGACACTTTCGGCATTCAGCCAGTGCCTACCGCAGACTAGAGGCACATCAAAAAAGCATGAACCTGCCCTGCCATCACCTCAAACAAGAGGTTGTGACGCGCTGGAACTCCACCCTCTATATGCTGCAGAGGATGGAGGAGCAGCAAAAGGCCATTCAGGCCTACACAGCCACCTACGACATAGGCAAAGGAGTGGGGATGCGCCTGAGTCAAGCGCAGTGGAGACTGATTTCCGTGTTGTGCAAGGTTCTGCAGCCATTTGAACTTGCCACACGAGAAGTCAGTTCCGACACTGCCAGCTTGAGTCAGGTCATTCCCCTGATCAGGCTGTTGCAGAAGCAGCTGGAGAAAGTGAGGGAGGAGCTGGTAAGCCATTGCGATTACACCAAGCATGTAGCTCTTGTGGATGTAGCCCTTCGTACGCTTTGCCAGGATCCGAGGGTGGTCACTCTTTTAAAGTCAGAGGAATACATTCTGGCCACCGTGCTCGATCCTCGGTTTAAAGTGTATGTTGTGTCTCTGTTTCCGGCGGACACAAGTCTACAGCGGTGCAAAGACCTGCTGGTCAGGAGATTGTCCTCTGAAGAGGACCGTGACATGCCAACAGCTCCACCCTCATTTTCTTCCACATCTATGGCTGCGAGGAAAAAGCTCAGTTTTCCCAAAAGAGGCGCTGGCGGGGATGCTGATAACATCTGGTCCGGACTGAAGGACCTGCCAACCATTGCAGACATGTCTACTCTCGCTGCATTGGATGCTGTCACAATAGAAAAAATTGTGGATGATTACTTTGCTGACACCATCCAAGTAGACATGTCAGACAGTCCATATTGTTACTGGCAGGAAAAAAAGGCAGTTTGGAAGCCCCTGTACAAACTGGCTCTATTTTACCTGAGTTGTCCCCCCTCCAGTGTGTACTCGGAAAGAGTTTTTAGTGCAGCGGGGAACCTGGTCAGTGAGCGGCGAAGGAGGTTGCTTCCTCAGAACGTTGAAAAAATGATGTTTATAAAAATGAATAATCAATTCCTCAATGAAGTACAGCACTGCCCTCCAGACAGTACAGAGGGACCTGTGGTTGTGGAGTCCAGCGGGGACGAATTGATAATGTGTGATGAGGAGGAAGTACACACTGTAGGGGGAGAGGAATCAGAGGTTGAGGATGAGGACGACATCTTGCCTCAGTAGAGCCTGTTTAGTCTGTACAGGGAGAGATGAATAGCTTTTTTTGGTGTGGGGGCCCAAACAAACCAATCATTTCAGCCAAAGTTGTTTGGTAGGCCCTGTCGCTGAAATGATTGGTTTGTTAAAGTGTGCATGTCCTATTTCAACAACATAAGGGTGGGTGGGAGGGCCCAAGGACAATTCCATCTTGGACCTTTTTTTTTTGCATTATATGACCAATCAACAGTCGTTTGCCATGTTCAAAAAGTAAAACCAAATTTAAAAAAATACAAGAAATTAAACCAAAAGTAAAATGCCGTGTCATAATTTAAAACAAGAGGTATTGACGTGCTCTAAAACTACTGTATTGTTGTTTATATTTTATAAACACTACACATTCGAAAGCTTGAGTCTTTCAATAAAAAAGTAACTGTCCATTGCACGACTATGTGCAACAGGGACAGTTTTTTGGGTTTACAAAGTCAAACAATAACACTTCGACCCTGTCTGTCTGGGATCTCAATGACGAATTGTCTGTACCATGTTTGGAGGAGGTATTGTGGCCCCGGTATCAAATTGGGTACCGGGGCCACCCCACTATGCAGTCCAGATACTTGTTTGGTGGAATTCTGACACGTGGAGGGTTTTTTAATTATATTGTGGCCTCGGTACCAAATTGTGTACCGGGGCCACCACACTACGCAGTCCAGATACTTGTTTGGTGGAATTCAGACCAGTTGAGGGTTTTATTATTATTATATTGTGTGGACCACTCTATCTATAGTATACCACACTACAACTCTATATACCACTCTATTTCATACTTTAATTCTATTTCATACTTTAATTCTATTTCATACTTTAATTCTATTACTAATTACCATAAAGAGGAACAAAATAAACCAATTTTACCAAAAGTATAATATGACTTAGACTTACAAACACTACACTTGAAAGATCGTGCCTTTAAATGAAAAAGTCAGTCTTCATTGCACGACTATGTGCAACAGGGACAGTTTTTTGGGTTTACAAAGTCAAACAATAACACTTCGACCCTGTCTGTCTGGGATCTCAATGACGAATTGTCTGTACCATGTTTGGAGGAGGTATTGTGGCCCCGGTACCAAATTGTGTACCGGGGCCACCACACTACGCAATCCAGATACTTGTTTGGTGGAATTCAGACCAGTTGAGGGTTTTATTATTATTATATTGTGTGGACCACTCTATCTATAGTATACCACACTACAACTCTATATACCTCTCTATTTCATACTTTAATTCTATTTCATACTTTAATTCTATTTCATACTTTAATTCTATTTCATACTTTAATTCTATTACTAATTACCATAAAGAGGAACAAAATAAACCAATTTTACCAAAAGTATAATATGACTTAGACTTACAAACACTACACTTGAAAGATCGTGCCTTTAAATGAAAAAGTCAGTCTTCATTGCACGACTATGTGCAACAGGGACAGTTTTTTGGGTTTACAAAGTCAAACAATAACACTTCGACCCTGTCTGTCTGGGATCTCAATGACGAATTGTCTGTACCATGTTTGGAGGAGGTATTGTGGCCCCGGTATCAAATTGGGTACCGGGGCCACCCCACTATGCAGTCCAGATACTTGTTTGGTGGAATTCTGACACGTGGAGGGTTTTTTAATTATATTGTGGCCTCGGTACCAAATTGTGTACCGGGGCCACCACACTACGCAGTCAAGATAGATAGATGCGTATCATAGATAAAGTACATTCAGTGGTGTGGGGCAAATTGAAAAATATTCAAAATGCACTGACATTATCAAAAACAAGAGGTTGTCACACGCTAAAACTCCAACATGTATATGATGGAGAGGATGGAGGAGCAGCCGTATGTGTAGTGTAATGCAGACCTGTTGAAGGTTTTTTATATATTTTATTGTGGTGCCCAGTGCCCACTCCTCTACGCAGTCCAGGTACATTTATTGGTGCGATTCATAAAAGTTCAGGGTTTTTAAGATATTGTGGTGACCCACTCCTCTACGCAGTCCAGGTACATTTATTGGTGCGATTCATAAAAGTTCAGGGTTTTTAATATATTGTGGTGACCCACTCCTCTACGCAGTCCAGGTACATTTATTGGTGCGATTCATAAAAGTTCAGGGTTTTTAATATATATTGTGGTGACCCACTCCTCTACGCAGTCCAGGTACATTTATTGGTGCGAATCAAACAAGTTGATGGTTTTCTTATTATATATATTGTGGTGACCCACTCCTCTACGCAGTCCAGGTACATTTATTGGTGCGAATCATAAAAGTTCAGGGTTTTTAATATATATTGTGGTGACCCACTCCTCTACGCAGTCCAGGTACATTTATTGGTGCGATTCATAAAAGTTCAGGGTTTTTAATATATTGTGGTGACCCACTCCTCTACGCAGTCCAGGTACATTTATTGGTGCGATTCATAAAAGTTCAGGGTTTTTAATATATTGTGGTGACCCACTCCTCTACGCAGTCCAGGTACATTTATTGGTGCGATTCATAAAAGTTCAGGGTTTTTAATATATATTGTGGTGACCCACTCCTCTACGCAGTCCAGGTACATTTATTGGTGCGAATCAAACAAGTTGATGGTTTTCTTATTATATATATTGTGGTGACCCACTCCTCTACGCAGTCCAGGTACATTTATTGGTGCGAATCATAAAAGTTCAGGGTTTTTAATATATATTGTGGTGACCCACTCCTCTACGCAGTCCAGGTACATTTATTGGTGCGATTCATAAAAGTTCAGGGTTTTTAATATATTGTGGTGACCCACTCCTCTACGCAGTCCAGGTACATTTATTGGTGCGATTCATAAAAGTTCAGGGTTTTTAATATATTGTGGTGACCCACTCCTCTACGCAGTCCAGGTACATTTATTGGTGCGATTCATAAAAGTTCAGGGTTTTTAATATATATTGTGGTGACCCACTCCTCTACGCAGTCCAGGTACATTTATTGGTGCGAATCAAACAAGTTGATGGTTTTCTTATTATATATATTGTGGTGACCCACTCCTCTACGCAGTCCAGGTACATTTATTGGTGCGAATCATAAAAGTTCAGGGTTTTTAATATATATTGTGGTGACCCACTCCTCTACGCAGTCCAGGTACATTTATTGGTGCGATTCATAAAAGTTCAGGGTTTTTAATATATTGTGGTGACCCACTCCTCTACGCAGTCCAGGTACATTTATTGGTGCGATTCATAAAAGTTCAGGGTTTTTAATATATATTGTGGTGACCCACTCCTCTACGCAGTCCAGGTACATTTATTGGTGCGATTCATAAAAGTTCAGGGTTTTTAATATATATTGTGGTGACCCACTCCTCTACGCAGTCCAGGTACATTTATTGGTGCGAATCATAAAAGTTCAGGGTTTTTAATATATATTGTGGTGACCCACTCCTCTACGCAGTCCAGAAAGATACCTTGTTGCAACGTTTTGGACTAATAACTATATTGTGAGGTGTTCAGAATACACTGTAAATTAGTGGAAATGCTTGTTATTGAATGTTATTGAGGTTAATAATAGCCTAGGAGTGAAAATAAGCCCAAAAACTTGATTTTTAAACTTTTTATGTTTTTTTCAAAAAAAATCCGAATCCAAAACCTTAAATCCGAACCGAGACCTTTCGTCAAGTGTTTTGCGAGACAAATCCGAACCCCAAAAATAACGAAAATCCGGATCCAAAACACAAAACACGAGACCTCAAAAGTCGCCGGTGCACATCCCTAATATATATATATATATATATGTATATATATATATCACTTTTCTTTTTACACACACACACACACACAAATATATATACAAGTTAACCCGTGCATGATACTCATGCATTCTAGTCAAATCAAGCTACTTAAGGTCTTAAAAAGGTTCTTGTCATGCATTTGGGCCTAGCCCAGACCTCCTCAGTGTCACTCACCGTACTGTGAGTGCCTCTTCCCGGACATTTAGGAACCGTGGCCGTCCGCCATCCTGAGGGTCTGCGCATGCGCAGCCCTTTCCTATACTTCAGTGTATGTCCCTTTAACTCAATTGGCAGATCAGGCAACACTCCCTATATTAAGCACCTGTGGTCAACACCACGTTGCCTGATCTTGGAGTCTCATTCCCTATGAGTCTCTGAAGGTGTTCCTGTATTCCTCGTGTATTCAGCGCTGCTGATTCCTGTGGTTTCCAAACCTCTTCTACCTCTGTGGTTTCCAAACCACTTCTACTACTGTGGTTCCCATACCACTTCTACCATCAACTGTATCATCGTGACTGTTTGCTGATTCCTATCCGCTGCCTCCGTGCACTACAGTCTTCCAAACCACTTCAACGCTATTATATATCATTGTGACTGTTTGCTGATTCCTATCCGCTGCCTCCGTGCACTACAGTCCTCTAAACCACATCACGCTATTATATTTCATTGTGACTGTTTGCTGGTTCCTATCCGCTGCCTCCGTGCACTCCAGCCTTTACTTCACATCCACTCACCTGTTCCTCATCAAGTCTGTGAGCTGATTCCTATCCGCTGCCTCCGTGCACTACAGCCTCCAGCCTGCAACTCGCCTGTGTTCATCATCGTGACTGTTAGCTGATTCCTATCCGCTGCCTCCGTGCACTACAGCCTCCAGCTTGCAACTCGCCTGTGTTCATCATCGTGACTGTTAGCTGATTCCTATCCGCTGTCTCTGTGCACTACAGCCTCCAGCTTGCAACTCGCCTGTGTTCATCATCGTGACAAGTTAGCTGATTCCTATCCGCTGCCCTATCAGTCTCTTCTCAGCTCTCCTGTGTTTCCTCGAGACTGCTGCTCTCATTGCCATCCGCTACTCTCCGTGATCAACAGCTCCTGGTCTACTCTGCTCTCCCGTGTTCCATCGCTACCGACACCTATTGGTTGCTACTGGTTACCTCCGTGTACCCGCAGAGTCCTGCTGCTGCTGACCGCGCTATCACCCATCTACTGCTGATCCGCTCTCCACGCCTTCACGTGTCCCGCTGGTCTCTACCCTCCTGTCAGCCTTGGATTCGTATCTCATCAACTACTCCTCTGCTGGATCATCTCCATTCTCCTGGGTCCTCCATGAGTCCAGTTCCACGTGTTACTGATTCCTGTGGATTCGTGTCCCTGTTGGTCTACTTACCTGTGCGCTGCACCTACTAGACCGCTGCCTCATCTATCCTGGGACTTCTCATCCAGCCGGCCTCCTGCCGCTCAGGTATCGCTGCACTCCTATCTGACTGCCTGCTTCTGAACCACGGTATGCATACTTCTCATTGACTGTGCTGGTGTATTGCATATCTTGCTGGACTGTGTTGGTTCTCCTCTGGAGTCTGCTATCCGCTGAGTCTATTGCCATCATTGACTGTGTTAACTTGTGCTGGACTACTTCAAGAGACTTTCTATATTTGCAGATCTGTTCAGTCATTTATATATATTGTGCATGTTACTGTGGATCGTGTATAAGGTGCCTGTGTATATCCTGTGTTGCAGTCTCTCCCCGTGCACCTCCTCACATATATATTCAGTGGTACAACTTGCTAGTAGCAGACCACTGATCCCTGTTTCCAGTATCACCTGTTCCAGTATCCTCTCACACAGCAGTGGTACAACTTGCTATCGCAGACCACTGACTCCCCGGATACCTCCACTTGGATTCCATTCCTTCACTCAGACAGCGGTACAACTTGCTATCCGCAGACCGCTGACTCTCTCACCTCCTCGTTTCTGTTGGACATTCCTCCTCACTATAGCAGTGGTACAACTTGCTATTGCAGACCACTGACTACCTTCACGTGTCCTTGTCCATACAGTTCCTCGTGTACTACTACCTCCATATTACCAGTGTTGCTAGTCATAGACTTTCCTGAGCATCTCATCATCCACCATTTCCTGTTCCGTGATCACCCAGCTACCAGAGTACCCTATTACCATCTACATTGCTCTGGTAAGCCTACCACCTGGTGATCCCTGGGTAAAGACTCCTAGTGCCCGTGACAGTAAGATCAGGCCATGACAGACCCAGATACGGAACCTACCGCCAAAGAGATGCTGCAGCATCTGGTCAGCCGTGTGGAGCAACAGGATGCCCGCCAACAGCTGTTACTTCAGTGTTATCAGTCATTAACCTCCCAAGGAACATCTGGACAGACTGTGACAGCTACTACTGAAGCTCCTGTGCTTTCCTCCGTTTCCCCATTGCCATCCCAGGTGTCTACAGCTTCCACGCTTCACCTGCCTACTCCGTCAAAATACGATGGAGACCCCAAAACTTGTAGGGGTTTCCTTAACCAATGTTCAGTCCATTTTGAGCTCCAACCTCAAAATTTTTCTACCCATCGTTCCAGAGTGGCCTATCTTATCTCTTTGTTTTCGGGACAAGCCCTGGCTTGGGCCTCCCCTCTGTGGGAGAGAAACGATCCAATATTACAAGATAGTGCCAAATTCATTTCCACATTCCGAAGTGTGTTCGATGAACCAGGTCGTGTGACCTCCGCTGCTTCCAGCATCCTCCGTCTACGACAAGGATCTCATACAGTAGGCCAGTACGTCATTCAATTTAGGATCTTAGCCTCTGAACTTCAGTGGAATACTGAAGCCCTAGTTGCCGCCTTCTGGCAGGGGCTTTCCGATAAAATTAAAGATGCACTGACTACTCAAGAGCTTCCTTCGTCACTTGAAGATTTGATCTCTCTATGCCATCGTGTTGATATGAGATTTCGTGAAAGAGAGGCTGAGAAAACAACTTCTGCTAAAGCACCTCTTCGTTCTAACCCTCAATTTCGTCCAGTTTCACCCTCTGTGATTCCCATGGAGATAGGACGTTCCAAATTATCTTCAGAGGAGAGGAAACGAAGAGTAAAGAACAGACTCTGTATCTATTGTGCTGATTCCACTCATATTCTCAGCTCTTGCCCTAAGAGATCGGGAAATGCCCGGCCCTAACTAGTTCTGGAGAGGTGAAGTTAGGGTCCCTGGAGTCCTCTCCATCTTCCATGAAATCTAAAGTCTGCGCCTTTGATGTTACGATTTCCTGTGCTACCAAAACCTTTGAGTCACAGGCATTGATTGATTCCGGAGCAGCAGGAAATTTTATTTCCAAATCATTAGTAAATCAATGGTCCCTACCAGTGATTACCTTAAAAACACCCATTACTGTGACGGCTATAGATGGATCACGTCTCATCAACGGTCTCATCACCCAGAGTACGTCTCCAGTAACCCTTCTGATTGGTGCCCTGCATCATGAAGAAATATCGATTTTAATCCTTCCTGTTACGACAAGTCCAATTGTCTTAGGCCTTCCATGGCTTCAGTGTCACTCTCCCCAGATTGACTGGCGCACCCCTCAAGTCACGTCTTGGGGGTCTGAATGTCACCATCGTTGCCTTTCCCAAGTCATTCCTCTCAAAGTACAGCAATCTTCCATCTCATCTACCTCACCGGGACTCCCTCCTCAATATGCTTCATTTACTGATGTTTTTGATAAAGCTCAGTCTGAACGTCTTCCTCCTCATCGTTCTTGGGATTGTCCGATCGACCTTCTACCTGGCAAGACTCCCCCCAGGGGCCGGGTCTATCCTCTCTCGTTACCTGAAACTCAAGCTACATCTGAGTATATACAGGAGAACCTCCAGCGTGGGTTTATTCGACCTTCCACCTCTCCCGCTGGAGCTGGGTTCTTCTTCGTTAAAAAGAAGGATGGATCTTTACGCCCTTGCATAGATTTTCGTGGACTCAATGCCATTACTATCAAGAATCGGTATCCCATTCCGCTGATCACTGAGCTATTCGATCGCATCAAGGGAGCCCGTATCTTTACTAAGTTGGATCTTCGTGGTGCCTACAATTTAATCAGAATCCGTTCCGGTGACGAATGGAAGACAGCGTTTAACACCAGAGACGGGCATTACGAATATCTGGTAATGCCTTTCGGGCTGTGTAATGCCCCCGCTGTTTTTCAAGGTTTCATCAATGAGATCTTCCGGGACTTATTATATGTATGTGTCGTCGTCTACCTGGACGACATATTGATCTTTTCACAGGACCTGCCTTCTCACCACCAACATGTGGCAGAAGTCCTCTCCAGGCTACGGAAAAATTCATTGTTCTGTAAATTAGAAAAATGTTCATTCGAATTACCCCAGATTCCATTCTTGGGGTATATAGTTTCCGGAGTTGGCCTGAAGATGGATCCAGACAAGGTGAATGCTGTACTACATTGGCCCCAGCCAACTACTCTTCGTGCTATCCAGCGTTTTTTAGGTTTTGCCAATTACTATAGACGCTTCATTCAAGACTTTTCTTCCATTGCATCTCCTATTGTGGCCCTGACTAGGAAGGGGGCTAATCCTAAGCAATGGTCACCTGAGGCTCTTCAAGCCTTTCAAACACTAAAAGAGTCCTTCTCTTCGGCTCCAATCCTTCGACAGCCTGATGTGACACTCCCCTTCTTCCTGGAAGTAGATGCCTCTAATGTGGGCTTAGGAGCTATTCTCTCTCAACGCTCGGAACAGCAAAAATTCCATCCTTGTGCCTTCTATTCTCGGGGCCTCCTGCCCGCAGAGAAGAATTATACTATCGGGGACAAGGAGTTACTGGCTATCAAAGCTGCATTAGAGGAATGGAGATACTTATTGGAGGGAGCTCGCCATCCGGTGACGATCTTCACGGATCATAAGAACTTGTCATATCTCCAGTCTGCCCAATGCTTGAACCCTCGTCAAGCAAGATGGTCTCTTTTCTTTTCCCGTTTTGAATTAATAATAACCTTCAAACCAGCTGCCAAGAACAAAAAAGCTGACGCTTTATCTAGAGCTTTTGTGACGTCCTCTGATATAGAAGAGGTTTCCAACCATACCATTCTAGACCCCAAATGTATCTCACTGGCTGCTTCATCCACCAAAACGCTACCATTTGGGAAGACCCTCGTGCCTCCTACTCTAAGGAGGAAAATCCTTTCGTGGTTCCATGCCTCTCGTTTTTCTGGACACGCCGGTGAACACAAGACCTTTGAGATTCTCTCTCGAAGTTACTGGTGGCCTTCAATGAGGAGAGACGTCAAAGAGTTCATTGCTTCCTGTGAGCTATGTTCCCAGTTCAAATCCTCCCGCAGAACTCCAGCAGGGTTACTGCGACCACTACCCATTCCGTCCAAACTGTGGACCCATATTAGTATGGATTTCGTTACTGACTTACCACCTAGTAAGAATCATAACACTATTTGGGTGGTGGTGGACAGATTTTCGAAGATGGCTCATTTCATTCCTCTGTCTGGTTTGCCTTCCTCGTCTACTCTGGCTGAACATTTCATTAAAGAGATCTTCCGTATCCATGGATGTCCTTCTGAGATTGTGTCGGATAGAGGAGTACAATTCGTTTCCAGATTCTGGCGAGCCCTTTGTAAAACCTTGGGCATACGATTAGCACTCTCATCTTCTTACCATCCGCAATCTAACGGACAAACTGAACGTGTCAATCAAGATCTTGAGACTTTTATAAGGATGTTCTCATCAGCCAATCAAGACAACTGGGTAGAGTTGCTTCCTTGGGCTGAATTCGCCCATAACAACATGTACCATGAGTCATCATCCAAAACTCCATTTTTTGTGGTCTACGGTCACCATCCGTCTTTTCCGGAATTTCCTGCCCTCCCGCCCACCCAAGTTCCTGCGGTGGAAACTGTTTGTCAGACCTTTAAAAATATCTGGTCTCAGGTCAAAACCTGTTTAAAGAAGACATCTATCAAATATAAATCTTTCGCAGATAAGAAGATTCCACCACTAAAAATTGGAGATCGTGTCTGGTTATCCACCAAAAATATTCGTTTGAAGGTCCCATCTATGAAATTCGCCCCTCGTTTTATTGGTCCATATAGGATCATTCAAGTAATCAATCCAGTATGTGTGAAACTTCTTGTCACTCACCGGACCGTGAGTGCCTCTTCTCGGACATTTAGGAACCGTGGCCGTCCGCCATCCTGAGGGTCTGCGCATGCGCAGCCCTTTCCTATATTTCAGTGTATGTTCCTTTAACTCAATTGGCAGATCAGGCAACACTCCCTATATTAAGCACCTGTGGTCAACACCACGTTGCCTGATCTTGGAGTCTCATTCCCCATGAGTCTCTGAAGGTGTTCCTGTATTCCTCGTGTATTCAGCGCTGCTGATTCCTGTGGTTTCCAAACCACTTCTACCTCTGTGGTTTCCAAACCACTTCTACTCCTGTGGTTCCCATACCACTTCTACCATCAACTGTATCATCGTGACTGTTTGCTGATTCCTATCCGCTGCCTCCGTGCACTACAGTCTTCTAAATCACTTCAACGCTATTATTATCATTGTGGCTGTTTGCTGATTCCTATCTGCTGCCTCCGTGCACTCCAGCCTTCACTTCACATCCACTCACCTGATCATCATCAAGTTCCTGAGCTGATTCCTATCCGCTGCTTCCGTGCACTACAGTCTCCAGCTTGCAACTCGCCTGTGTTCATCATCGTGACTGTTAGCTGATTCCTATCCGCTGCCTCCGTGCACTACAGCCTCCAGCTTGCAACTCGCCTGTGTTCATCACTGTGACTGTTAGCTGATTCCTATCCGCTGCTTCCGTGCACTACAGTCTCCAGCTTGCAACTTGCCTGTGTTCATCATTGTGACTGTTAGCTGATTCCTATCCGCTGCCCCTGTGCATTGCCGCCTCATCTCAGCTCTCCTGTGTTTCCAGTCTACTGCTCACGTTGCCATCCTCTACACTCCTGGATCTACAGCTCCTGGTCTGCTCTGCCATCCCGTGTTCCATCACTGTGGGTCCTGTTGGTTGCCCCTGGTTACCTCCGTGGGCGCAGAGTCCTGCTGCTGCTATCTGCGCTATCGTCCATCTCCTGCTGATCCGCTCTCCACGCCTTCACGTGTCCCGCTGGTCTCTACCCTCCTGTCGGCATTGGATTCGTATCTCATCAACTACTCCTCTGCTGGATCATCTCCATTCTCCTGGGTCCTCCATGAGTCCAGTTCCACGTGTTACTGATTCCTGTGGATTCGTGTCCCTGTTGGTCTACTTACCTGTGCGCTGCACCTACTAGACCGCTACCTCATCTATCCTGGGACTTCTCATCCAGCCGGCCTCCTGCCGCTCAGGTATCGCTGCACTCCTATCTGACTGCCTGCTTCTGAACCACGGTATGCATACTTCTCATTGACTGTGCTGGTGTATTGCATATCTTGCTGGACTGTGTTTGGTTCTCTCTGGAGTCTGCTATCCGCTGAGTCTATTGCCATCATTGACTGTGTTAACTTGTGCTGGACTACTTCAAGAGACTTTCTATATTTGCAGATCTGTTCAGTCATTTATATATATATATATTGTGCATATTACTGTGGATCGTGTATAAGGTGCCTGTGTATATTCCGTGTTGCAGTCTCTCCCCGTGCACCTCCTCACATATATATTCAGTGGTACAACTTGCTGATGTCAGACCACTGATCCCTGTTCCGGTATCACCTGTTCCAGTATTCTCTCACATAGCAGTGGTACAACTTGCTACCGCAGACCACTGACTACCCGGATACCTCCACTTGGATTCCATTCCTTCACTCAGACAGCGGTGCAACTTGCTATCCGCAGACCGCTGACTCTCATCACCCCTTTGTCTCTGTTGGACATTCCTCCTCACTATAGCAGTGGTACAACTTGCTATCGCAGACCACTGACTACCTTCACGTGCCCTTGTCCATACAGTTCCTCGTGTATTATTACCTCCATATTACCAGTGCTGCTAGTCATAGACTTTCCTGAGCATCTCATCAGTTACCATTTCCTGTTCCGTGATCACCCAGCTACCAGAGTACCCTATTACCATCTACATTGCTCTGGTAAGCCTACCACCTGGTGATCCCTGGGTAAAGACTCCTAGTGCCCGTGACAGTAAGATCAGGCCATGACAGACCCAGATACGGAACCAACTGCCAAAGAGATGCTGCAGCATCTGGTTAGCCGTGTGGAGCAACAGGATGCCCGCCAACAGCTGTTACTTCAGTGTTATCAGTCATTAACCTCCCAAGGAACATCTGGACAGACTGTGACAGCTACTACTGAGGCTTCTGTGCTTTCCTCCGTTTCCCCATTGCCATCCCAGGTGTCTACAGCTTCCACGCTTCACCTGCCTACTCCGTCAAAGTACGATGGAGACCCCAAAACTTGTAGGGGTTTCCTCAACCAATGTTCAGTCCATTTTGAGCTCCAACCTCAAAATTTTTCTACCCATCGTTCCAGAGTGGCCTATCTTATCTCTTTGTTTTCAGGACAAGCCCTGGCTTGGGCCTCCCCTCTGTGGGAGAGAAACGATCCAATACTACAAGATAGTGCCAAATTCATTTCTACATTCCGAAGTGTGTTCGATGAACCAGGTCGTGTGACCTCCGCTGCTTCCAGCATCCTCCGTCTGCGACAAGGATCTCATACAGTAGGCCAGTACGTCATTCAATTTAGGATCTTAGCCTCTGAACTTCAGTGGAACACTGAAGCCCTAGTTGCCGCCTTCTGGCAGGGGCTCTCCGATAAAATTAAAGATGCACTGACTACTCAGGAGCTTCCTTCGTCACTTGAAGATTTGATCTCTCTATGCCATCGTGTTGATATGAGATTTCGTGAAAGAGAGGCTGAGAAAAAGACTTCTGCTAAAGCACCTCTTCGTTCTAACCCTCAATTTCGTCCAGTGTCACCCACTGTGATTCCCATGGAGATAGGACGTTCCAAGTTATCTTCTGAGGAGAGGAAACGAAGAGTCAAGAATAGACTCTGTATCTATTGTGCTGATTCCACTCATGTTCTCAACTCCTGCCCTAAGAGATCGGGAAATGCCAGGCCCTAACTAGTTCTGGAGAGGTGAAGTTAGGGTCCCTGGAGTCCTCTCCATCTTCTATGAAATCGAAAATCTGCGCTTTTGATGTTACAATTTCCTTTGCTACTAAAACCTTTGAGTCACAGGCATTGATTGATTCCGGAGCAGCAGGAAATTTCATTTCCAAATCATTAGTAAAGCAATGGTCTCTACCAGTGATTACCTTAAAATCACCCATTACTGTGACGGCTATCGATGGATCACGTCTCATCAACGGTCTCATCACCCAGAGTACGTCTCCAGTAACCCTTCAGATTGGTGCCCTGCATCATGAAGAAATATCGTTTTTAATCCTTCCGGTTACGACAAGTCCGATTGTCTTAGGCCTTCCATGGCTTCAGTGTCACTCTCCCCAGATTGACTGGCGCACCCCTCAAGTCACGTCTTGGGGGTCTGAATGTTACCATCATTGCCTTTCCCAAATCATTCCTCTCAAAGTACAGCAATCTTCCATCTCATCTACCTCATCGGGACTCCCTCCTCAATATGCTTCATTTACCGATGTTTTTGATAAAGCTCAGTCTGAACGTCTTCCTCCTCATCGTTCTTGGGATTGTCCGATCGACCTTCTTCCTGGCAAGACTCCCCCCAGGGGCCGGGTCTATCCACTCTCGTTACCTGAGACTCAAGCTACTTCTGAGTATATACAGGAGAACCTCCAGCGTGGGTTCATTCGACCTTCCACCTCGCCCGCTGGAGCTGGGTTCTTCTTCGTCAAAAAGAAGGATGGATCATTACGCCCTTGCATAGATTTTCGTGGACTCAATGCCATTACTATCAAGAATCGGTATCCCATTCCGTTGATCACTGAGCTATTCGATCGCATCAAGGGAGCCCGTATCTTTACTAAGTTGGATCTTCGTGGTGCCTATAATTTAATCAGAATCCGTTCCGGTGACGAATGGAAGACAGCGTTTAACACCAGAGACGGGCATTACGAATATCTGGTAATGCCTTTCGGGCTGTGTAATGCCCCCGCTGTTTTTCAAGGTTTCATCAATGAGATCTTTCGGGACTTATTATATGTATGTGTCGTCGTCTACCTGGACGACATACTGATTTTTTCACAGGACCTGCCTTCTCACCACCTACATGTGGCAGAAGTCCTCTCCAGACTACGGAAAAATTCATTGTTCTGTAAATTAGAAAAATGTTCATTCGAATTACCCCAGATTCCATTCTTGGGGTATATAGTTTCCGGAGTTGGCCTGAAGATGGATCCAGACAAAGTGAGTGCTGTACTACATTGGCCCCAGCCAACTACTCTTCGTGCTATCCAGCGTTTTTTAGGTTTTGCCAATTACTATAGACGCTTCATTCAAGACTTTTCCTCCATTGCATCTCCTATTGTGGCCCTGACTCGAAAAGGGGCTAATCCTAAGCAATGGTCACCTGAGGCTCTTCAAGCCTTTCAAACACTAAAAGAGTCCTTCTCTTCGGCTCCAATCCTTCGACAGCCTGATGTGACACTCCCCTTCTTCCTAGAAGTAGATGCCTCTAATGTGGGCTTAGGAGCTATTCTCTCCCAACGCTCTGAACAGCAAAAGTTCCATCCTTGTGCCTTCTATTCTCGGGGTCTCCTGCCCGCAGAGAAGAATTATACCATCGGGGACAAGGAATTACTGGCTATCAAAGCCGCATTAGAGGAATGGAGATACTTATTGGAGGGAGCTCACCATCCGGTGACGATCTTCACGGATCATAAGAACTTGTCATATCTCCAGTCTGCCCAATGCTTGAACCCTCGTCAAGCAAGATGGTCTCTTTTCTTTTCCCGTTTTGAATTAATAATAACCTTCAAACCAGCTGCCAAGAACAAAAAAGCTGATGCTTTATCTAGAGCCTTTGTGACGTCCTCTGATATAGAAGAGGGTTCCAACCATACCATTCTAGATCCCAAATGTATCTCACTGGCTGCTTCATCCACCAAAACGCTACCATTTGGGAAGACCCTCGTGCCTCCTACTCTAAGGAGGAAAATCCTTTCGTGGTTCCATGCCTCTCGTTTTTCTGGACACGCCGGTGAACACAAGACTTTTGAGATCCTCTCTCGAAGTTACTGGTGGCCTTCAATGAGGAGAGACGTCAAAGAGTTCATTGCTTCCTGTGAACTATGCTCTCAGTTCAAATCCTCCCGTAGAACTCCAGCAGGGTTGCTACGACCACTACCCATTCCGTCCAAACCATGGACCCATATTAGTATGGATTTCGTTACTGACTTACCACCTAGTAAGAATCATAACACTATTTGGGTGGTGGTGGACAGATTTTCGAAGATGGCTCATTTCATCCCTCTGCCTGGTTTGCCTTCCTCATCCATCCTGGCTGAACATTTCGTTAAAGAGATCTTCCGTATCCATGGATGCCCGTCTGAAATTGTGTCTGATAGAGGAGTACAATTCGTTTCCAGATTCTGGCGAGCCCTTTGTAAAACCTTGGGCATACGATTAGCACTCTCATCTTCTTACCATCCGCAATCTAACGGACAAACTGAACGTGTCAATCAAGATCTTGAGACTTTTATAAGAATGTTTTCATCAGCCAATCAAGACAACTGGGTAGAGTTGCTTCCTTGGGCTGAATTCGCCCATAACAACATGTATCATGAGTCATCATCCAAAACTCCATTTTTTGTGGTCTACGGTCACCATCCGTCTTTTCCGGAATTTCCTGCCCTCCCGCCCACCCAAGTTCCTGCGGTGGAAACTGTTTGTCAGACCTTTAAAAATATCTGGTCTCAGGTCAAAACCTGTTTAAAGAAGACATCTATCAAATATAAATCTTTCGCAGATAAGAAGAGGCGGGCTATTCCCCCACTAAAAATTGGAGATCGTGTCTGGTTATCCACCAAAAATATTCGTTTGAGGGTTCCATCCATGAAATTCGCCCCACGTTTTATTGGTCCATATAGGATCATTCAAGTAATCAATCCAGTATGTGTGAAACTTCTTCTTCCTAAGAATCTTCGGATTTCTAATGCCTTCCACGTATCCTTGCTCAAACCTCTGATTATCAACCGGTTCTCAACTCCTCCCTCAGCTCCGCAGCCAGTTCAAGTCCATCAGGAGGAGGATTTCGAGATCACTGAGGTGCTAGACGCAAAAATTTCGCGAGGAGGTCTTCATTTCCTCGTTCATTGGAAGGGCTTTGGTCCTGAGGAGCGCTCTTGGATCAAGGCTGAAGATCTTAATGCTCCTGCCCTTTTGAAGAAGTTTTATGCCAAAAATCCGGACAAGCCCGGTTCCAGGCGTTCTGTGCCCACCTTTAAAAGGGGGGGTACTGTCACTCACCGGACCGTGAGTGCCTCTTCTCGGACATTTAGGAACCGTGGCCGTCCGCCATCCTGAGGGTCTGCGCATGCGCAGCCCTTTCCTATATTTCAGTGTATGTTCCTTTAACTCAATTGGCAGATCAGGCAACACTCCCTATATTAAGCACCTGTGGTCAACACCACGTTGCCTGATCTTGGAGTCTCATTCCCCATGAGTCTCTGAAGGTGTTCCTGTATTCCTCGTGTATTCAGCGCTGCTGATTCCTGTGGTTTCCAAACCACTTCTACCTCTGTGGTTTCCAAACCACTTCTACTCCTGTGGTTCCCATACCACTTCTACCATCAACTGTATCATCGTGACTGTTTGCTGATTCCTATCCGCTGCCTCCGTGCACTACAGTCTTCTAAATCACTTCAACGCTATTATTATCATTGTGGCTGTTTGCTGATTCCTATCTGCTGCCTCCGTGCACTCCAGCCTTCACTTCACATCCACTCACCTGATCATCATCAAGTTCCTGAGCTGATTCCTATCCGCTGCTTCCGTGCACTACAGTCTCCAGCTTGCAACTCGCCTGTGTTCATCATCGTGACTGTTAGCTGATTCCTATCCGCTGCCTCCGTGCACTACAGCCTCCAGCTTGCAACTCGCCTGTGTTCATCACCGTGACTGTTAGCTGATTCCTATCCGCTGCTTCCGTGCACTACAATCTCCAGCTTGCAACTTGCCTGTGTTCATCATTGTGACTGTTAGCTGATTCCTATCCGCTGCCCCTGTGCATTGCCGCCTCATCTCAGCTCTCCTGTGTTTCCAGTCTACTGCTCACGTTGCCATCCTCTACACTCCTGGATCTACAGCTCCTGGTCTGCTCTGCCATCCCGTGTTCCATCACTGTGGGTCCTGTTGGTTGCCCCTGGTTACCTCCGTGGGCGCAGAGTCCTGCTGCTGCTATCTGCGCTATCGTCCATCTCCTGCTGATCCGCTCTCCACGCCTTCACGTGTCCCGCTGGTCTCTACCCTCCTGTCAGCATTGGATTCGTATCTCATCAACTACTCCTCTGCTGGATCATCTCCATTCTCCTGGGTCCTCCATGAGTCCAGTTCCACGTGTTACTGATTCCTGTGGATTCGTGTCCCTGTTGGTCTACTTACCTGTGCGCTGCACCTACTAGACCGCTACCTCATCTATCCTGGGACTTCTCATCCAGCCGGCCTCCTGCCGCTCAGGTATCGCTGCACTCCTATCTGACTGCCTGCTTCTGAACCACGGTATGCATACTTCTCATTGACTGTGTTGGTGTATTGCATATCTTGCTGGACTGTGTTTGGTTCTCTCTGGAGTCTGCTATCCGCTGAGTCTATTGCCATCATTGACTGTGTTAACTTGTGCTGGACTACTTCAAGAGACTTTCTATATTTGCAGATCTGTTCAGTCATTTATATATATATATATTGTGCATATTACTGTGGATCGTGTATAAGGTGCCTGTGTATATTCCGTGTTGCAGTCTCTCCCCGTGCACCTCCTCACATATATATTCAGTGGTACAACTTGCTGATGTCAGACCACTGATCCCTGTTCCGGTATCACCTGTTCCAGTATTCTCTCACATAGCAGTGGTACAACTTGCTACCGCAGACCACTGACTACCCGGATACCTCCACTTGGATTCCATTCCTTCACTCAGACAGCGGTGCAACTTGCTATCCGCAGACCGCTGACTCTCATCACCCCTTTGTCTCTGTTGGACATTCCTCCTCACTATAGCAGTGGTACAACTTGCTATCGCAGACCACTGACTACCTTCACGTGCCCTTGTCCATACAGTTCCTCGTGTATTATTACCTCCATATTACCAGTGCTGCTAGTCATAGACTTTCCTGAGCATCTCATCAGTTACCATTTCCTGTTCCGTGATCACCCAGCTACCAGAGTACCCTATTACCATCTACATTGCTCTGGTAAGCCTACCACCTGGTGATCCCTGGGTAAAGACTCCTAGTGCCCGTGACACTTCTTCTTCCTAAGAATCTTCGGATTTCTAATGCCTTTCATGTATCCTTGCTCAAACCTCTTATTATCAACCGTTTCTCAACTCCTCCCTCAGCTCCGCAGCCAGTTCAAGTCCATCAGGAGGAGGATTTTGAGATTACTGAGGTACTAGACGCAAAAATTTCGCGAGGAGTCCTCCGTTTCCTCGTTCATTGGAAGGGCTTTGGTCCTGAGGAGCGCTCTTGGATCAAAGCTGAAGATCTTAATGCTCCTGCCCTTTTGAAGAAGTTCTATTCCAAAAATCCGGACAAGCCCGGTTCCAGGCGTTCTGTGCCCACCTTTAAAAGGGGGGGTACTGTCACTCACCGTACTGTGAGTGCCTCTTCCCGGACATTTAGGAACCGTGGCCGTCCGCCATCCTGAGGGTCTGCGCATGCGCAGCCCTTTCCTATACTTCAGTGTATGTCCCTTTAACTCAATTGGCAGATCAGGCAACACTCCCTATATTAAGCACCTGTGGTCAACACCACGTTGCCTGATCTTGGAGTCTCATTCCCTATGAGTCTCTGAAGGTGTTCCTGTATTCCTCGTGTATTCAGCGCTGCTGATTCCTGTGGTTTCCAAACCACTTCTACCTCTGTGGTTTCCAAACCACTTCTACTACTGTGGTTCCCATACCACTTCTACCATCAACTGTATCATCGTGACTGTTTGCTGATTCCTATCCGCTGCCTCCGTGCACTACAGTCTTCCAAACCACTTCAACGCTATTATATATCATTGTGACTGTTTGCTGATTCCTATCCGCTGCCTCCGTGCACTACAGTCCTCTAAACCACATCACGCTATTATATTTCATTGTGACTGTTTGCTGCTTCCTATCCGCTGCCTCCGTGCACTCCAGCCTTTACTTCACATCCACTCACCTGTTCCTCATCAAGTCTGTGAGCTGATTCCTATCCGCTGCCTCCGTGCACTACAGCCTCCAGCCTGCAACTCGCCTGTGTTCATCATCGTGACTGTTAGCTGATTCCTATCCGCTGCCTCCGTGCACTACAGCCTCCAGCTTGCAACTCGCCTGTGTTCATCATCGTGACTGTTAGCTGATTCCTATCCGCTGTCTCTGTGCACTACAGCCTCCAGCTTGCAACTCGCCTGTGTTCATCATCGTGACAAGTTAGCTGATTCCTATCCGCTGCCCCTGTGCACTGCAGTCTCTTCTCAGCTCTCCTGTGTTTCCTCGAGACTGCTGCTCTCATTGCCATCCGCTACTCTCCGTGATCAACAGCTCCTGGTCTACTCTGCTCTCCCGTGTTCCATCGCTACCGACACCTATTGGTTGCTACTGGTTACCTCCGTGTACCCGCAGAGTCCTGCTGCTGCTGACCGCGCTATCACCCATCTACTGCTGATCCGCTCTCCACGCCTTCACGTGTCCCGCTGGTCTCTACCCTCCTGTCAGCCTTGGATTCGTATCTCATCAACTACTCCTCTGCTGGATCATCTCCATTCTCCTGGGTCCTCCATGAGTCCAGTTCCACGTGTTACTGATTCCTGTGGATTCGTGTCCCTGTTGGTCTACTTACCTGTGCGCTGCACCTACTAGACCGCTGCCTCATCTATCCTGGGACTTCTCATCCAGCCGGCCTCCCGCCTCAGGTATCGCTGCACTCCTATCTGACTGCCTGCTTCTGAACCACGTTATGCATACTTCTCATTGACTGTGCTGGTGTATTGCATATCTTGCTGGACTGTGTTGGTTCTCCTCTGGAGTCTGCTATCCGCTGAGTCTATTGCCATCATTGACTGTGTTAACTTGTGCTGGACTACTTCAAGAGACTTTCTATATTTGCAGATCTGTTCAGTCATTTATATATATTGTGCATGTTACTGTGGATCGTGTATAAGGTGCCTGTGTATATCCTGTGTTGCAGTCTCTCCCCGTGCACCTCCTCACATATATATTCAGTGGTACAACTTGCTAGTAGCAGACCACTGATCCCTGTTTCCAGTATCACCTGTTCCAGTATCCTCTCACACAGCAGTGGTACAACTTGCTATCGCAGACCACTGACTCCCCGGATACCTCCACTTGGATTCCATTCCTTCACTCAGACAGCGGTACAACTTGCTATCCGCAGACCGCTGACTCTCTCACCTCCTCGTTTCTGTTGGACATTCCTCCTCACTATAGCAGTGGTACAACTTGCTATTGCAGACCACTGACTACCTTCACGTGTCCTTGTCCATACAGTTCCTCGTGTACTACTACCTCCATATTACCAGTGTTGCTAGTCATAGACTTTCCTGAGCATCTCATCATCCACCATTTCCTGTTCCGTGATCACCCAGCTACCAGAGTACCCTATTACCATCTACATTGCTCTGGTAAGCCTACCACCTGGTGATCCCTGGGTAAAGACTCCTAGTGCCCGTGACACTCAGGGGAAGAGCGTTACTTCCCGACGCAAGCGCCCTTTTTAATGTGTGTTCATGAGGTAAAATTACCTCACAAAAATGAGTTTGACCCCTCAACTCATAAATTTAGCCTTTACTACCCCTCCCACGGGGAAAAGGGGGGAAGATGGAAGTAAACTGACTTCACTATTCTAATTTTTTTGTCAAATAATGTCAGTATACCAAATTTCAGGCCAATTGGATGAGTCCTTTCTGAGAAAATAGTTTTTTCCACACACACTAACACACGCCGCTACACATGTGTGTTCATGAGGTAAAATTACCTCACGAAAATGAGTTTGAGCCCTCAACTCGTAAATTTAGCCTTTACTACCCCTCCCATGAGGGGAAGGGGGAATGATGGAAGTTAACTGACTTGACTATTCTAATTTTTTTGTCAAATAATGTCAGTATACCAAATTTCAGGTCAATTGGATGAGCCCTTTCTGAGAAAATAGTTTTTTACACACACACACACACACACACACACTCTAACGCACGCCTCTACACATGTGTGTTCATGATGTAAAATTACCTCATGAAAATGAGTTTGAGCCCTACCAAATTTCAGCCCTTATTGAATTTTTTTTCCCACACACACTAAGAATTTAGTAGGTCAGTGTATAACTCTGCCCAGCAGGTGGCGCTGCAACTTGTTATTTTTTTTCCACACACACACACAGACGCCACTAAGCATTTATATCCTCAAATGATCACAATCAATGGCATGATTTAAAGAAGTTTAATTAGCTCCATTTGATCTCTTCTGTCATGCTGTAGTGTGTAATGTAATGTGTAGCTTGTAAAGATATAGTTAATCTGCGTTTATAACAATAACTAAAACAATACAATTTTGGATTTAAAAGGGAAAAAAAAAACTTAGCAGAGGATGGTTTCGATCCATCGACCTCTGGGTTATGGGCCCAGCACGCTTCCGCTGCGCCACTCTGCTCTGTGTTGCAGTATGTTGTGAAACTGTCTATGTCAGTGGGTTTCTGTTGTGGTATTGAATTACTACAGGTAAATTATTTGTTATGTGTTGTTCCCAGGGGCAGATCTAGGGGGGAATTGAATTCCCCCCGAATTAGCACGGCGTTAAAACTATTACCATTATTACGGTAGTTTTTTTGCTCGCAGCTCAGGGAGCTCAGTAGCTTCCGGCGTTGAAGCCACTGTAATAACGGTAATAATGCGCAGGCCAATTGAATTCCCCCCCTAGAGTTCTATTTTACAGGGGCGATTTAGGGGTAATGATTTGTCCCCGCCCCCTTTTTGACAGCTAAGCATGCCTGCGGCTGCACACTGTGTGCAGGTCTGTTCGGCAGAAACAGGCAGGAGAGTGTGCTGTCCTGACGCTCTGACGCCGCTACACATGTGTGTTCATGAGGTAAAATTACCTCACGAAAATGAGTTTGAGCCCTCAACTCGTAAATTTAGCCTTTACTACCCCTCCCACGAGGGGAAGGGGGGATGATGGAAGTTGACTGACTTCACTATTCTAATTTTTTTGTCAAATAATGTCAGTATACCAAATTTCAGGTCAATTGGATGAGCCCTTTCTGAGAAAATAGTTTTTTCCACACACACACACACACACACACACACTAACACATGCCGCTAGGCTTTTACTTTTATATATTAGATAATGCTAAGAATTTAGTAGGTCTGTGTAGTATATAATTCCGCCCAGCAGGTGGCGCTGCAGCCTGAAAACTCTGTCAGCCGGTAGTTTTTTCCACACACAGACTAACACACGCCGCTAGGCTTTTATATTATAGAAGATGTATATATATATATATATATATATATATAAGTTAAGCCGTGCATGATACTAATGCATTCTAGTCAAATCAAGCTACTTAAGGTGTTTAAAAGGTGTTGTCATGCATTTGGGCCATAGCCCAGGCCTCAACCACCAACCACTCCCAACTGTCACTTCTCCTTCAATAAATTTATATATATATATTTTTTAATCTTTATTAACACTTTTAACAATTAACAAATTAAAAACATCTTAGTATACAAATTTCAGCCCTTTCTGAATTTTTTTTTCCACACACACTAAGAATTTAGTAGGTCAGTGTATAACTCCGCCCAGCAGGTGGCGCTGCAGCTTGGTTTATTTTTTACACACACAGACAGACTAACACACGCCACTAGACATTTATATTATATATATATATATATATATATATATATATATATATATATATATATATAAAATCACTTTTTTTTTCTTTACGTGTAATATATATATATATATATATATATAGATATATATCGCATGGAAAATGATTGAAAAATTTCTCAAATTTATGTAGAACCCAACACAGGAACAGCAGTTTCGATAAACTGATGTTTCTATGATAAAAAATCATACTTACCCCTTCTCTTCGGAATGCGCTGTCTCCGGATCACCTCCTTGTCCTCTTCGCTTCTCTTCTTACTGAAACTGTGCATATGCAGTTCGAAGAACTGAACATGCGCACAAACATCTCGCTCTGTCTCTGCAACTATAGTTGCAGAGAGAGAGCAGTGAGTAACAGGGAGGGATCATGTGATCCCTCCACACATGCGCTGTCCAGCTCTGCTTGGAAAAAAAATATTTTTCGGAACTTGTTAGATTGTGAGAGGGACTATGACTAGCACCATACTATTGAATGGTGACTGCTCCCAAAAACGAAGCAGAGTGCAAAGCAGCAGATATCCACCATATCTGCTGCGATGCACCTTTCTCAAATATACGGGACACACAGAGGGCCGTGGATTTTACGGTAAGTGCACGATAGTGTACCATCACTATTTGTTAAATATGCCCTTAATCATATAACGAAGACATAATTTCACTTCTAAATCAAGAAGAAAAAAATAAAGTAATTGCGCTCAATTATCTTAGTGTTAGGTAGGAATATATGTAATATAATAGAAGATGTTGCGAGTGACATAAAATAAAACATTTAATGGAACATGCAATGGTAAAAAAACAACTGTAGTTATCAATAACAGATAAAATGATTAGATTGAACAATAAAACAACACAATGAAAACAACACAATAAAACAATAAAAATAAACCACTGTTTGGTAACAATCCAGCCAGTAAAAAGTCAATCAGAGTCCAAAGATCACTTGTAACGAAGCAGTAGAAAATGCTTCAATTAGTCCCATGCGTAGATGGTGAGTTCTTTAAAGCCCAAACAAGTAGCAGGGCAGCGGGATCCAATAAGCAGTAAATCTACCAACCTCAGTTTTCCATCAAATGCGAATGGGATCCAACCTAAAGCTGGTTTGGTATGCGGTGCAGGGATCCCTGTTTGTTAACAGCGCTGTCCGCGCTCCCGGAGATACTAGGTTGCCGACAAGCAGAGGGAGATGGCGTGCGTTCCACAGCGGAACGCACGTAACTTCCGAGTGACGTCAGTGGTGTGTAGGCGTGACCCAACGCGTTTCATTCGCTTAGGCAAATTTCTTCAGGGGTGAATCAATGCCAGCCTTTCTGTGTATATTTATATAGTTGCTTCAGTTGATTGGCTAATAGACATGGCGGTCTTATAAACAGAAACACTTGTAAATAAATACTTGTCGCTTGTGAGTTCACAATATTGTATGGATTGCAAAAAATATATAAAAAAATATATAGAAAAATATATAGATATATAACATGATTTGTCTACTACTTGTTGACTCACATTCTCTGTCATATGGCTTAAATGGTGTAGGTACAAGCGGGGATGTTACATCACTTACAGGTACAGTTGAAAAGTACATCAAATTTAACAATAAAGTATCTATTGCTGATTATCATTATATTAAGCCATTATCGAAATCTGAATCGTGTAGTAATATACCCTTAATGGATGAATGGAGGGAGAGGAAACCATGATTGACAGCATATTTGCACATATTAAATGACAGAAATAACTAATAAACCTAATAGGTATCATAGTCAATATGCGACACAAATGATTGTAGTGGAAGTAAACCAGATTGCATTATGTATATATCAATATGGTCTTAAATCCAAATTTTATAGCATAATATCTATAATCAATATATACATTCTCAGATCAGAAGGTGGTCATAAATAATGTGAGAATGTATCCATGATCCTTCATTGTGATTGTATCACATTGTGTCCATTGGTTTACATAATTGCCAGTGACCAGTCCTCCCCAAATTGTGAGGACTGGTCACTGGCAATTATGTAAACCAATGGACACAATGTGATACAATCACTATGAAAGAAATTCGCCTAAGCGAATGAAACGCGTTGGGTCACGCCTACACACCACTGACGTCACCCGGAAGTTAAGTGCGTTCCGCTGTGGAACGCACGCCATCTCCCTCTGCTTGTCGGCAACCTAGTATCTCGGGAGCGCGGACAGCGCTGTTAACAAACAGGGATCCCTGCACCGCATACCAAACCAGCTTTAGGTTGGATCCCATTCGCATTTGACGGAAAACTGAGGTTGGTAGATTTACTGCTTATTGGATCCCGCTACCCTGCTACTTGTTTGGACTTTAACGAACTCACCATCTCTGTATGGGACTAATTGAAGCATTTTCTACTGCTTCGTTACAAGTGATCTTTGGACTCTGTTTGATTGACTTTTTACTGGCTGGATTGTTACCAAACAGTGGTTTATTTTTATTGTTTTATTGTGTTGTTTTTATTGTGTTGTTTTATTGTTCAATCTAATCATTTTATTTGTTGTTGATAACTACAGTTGTTTTTTACCTTTGCATGTTCCATTAAATGTTTTATTTTATGTCACTCGCAACATCTTCTATTATATTACATATATTCCTACCTAACACTAAGATAATTGAGCGCAATTACTTTATTTTTTTCTTCTAGACTTTTAAAGGGACAGGATATTCCCTTTTGGTGATAGCTGCTCTTGTCTTTTATTGGAGTTGAGCGCCACTAATATTTATTCACTTCTAAATCAAAACTGTGCCATATAATGAGGGAGAGATCGTTCAATTTTATTCAAAATTGTATTCACATAGGGCAATTATAGATTATTTACATTTAGCAGCGTATAGAACGTTAAAAAAACAATGGTATAGAGGGGGGAAAAAAGCATACATTCCCTGACCGGGAATCGAACCCGGGCCGCGGCGGTGAGAGCGCCGAATCCTAACCACTAGACCACCAGGGAACTTCCTGCAATCTATAGTTCTATAACTGCAGACTTCTCATAGCAGAACTTACAGCTTGAGATAATGGTTTTATTTAAAAGTATCACTGTATATGCAACTTGCGTGTAAATATATCTTATCAAAGCCAATATGAATATATAAAGATATATATATATTTTAGCACTCATCTACAAATTCCTCAAATGATCACAATCAATGGCATGATTTAAAGAAGTTTAATTAGCTCCATTTGATCTCTTCTGTCATGCTGTAGTGTGTAATGTAATGTGTAGCTTGTAAAGATATAGTTAATCTGCGTTTATAACAATAACTAAAACAATTCAATTTTGGATTTATAAGGAAAAAAAAAAAAACTTAGCAGAGGATGGTTTCGATCCATCGACCTCTGGGTTATGGGCCCAG
>NW_027447370.1:0-32529 GCF_038048845.1 Mixophyes fleayi | reverse complement strand
TAATTCATGATTCATGATTCAATTCATGATTCTTGATTCATTTCATGATTCATGATTCAATTCATGATTCAATTCATGATTCAACTTATGATTTATAATTCATGATTCAATTCATGATTCAATTCATGATTCATGATTCATGATTCAATTCATGATTCATGATTCAATTCATGAATCAAGATTCGATTCATGATTTATGTTTCAATTCATGATTCAATTCTTGATTCAATTCATAATTCATTTCATGATTCATGATTCAATTCTTGATTTATGATTCATGATTCATGATTCAATTCATGATACATGATTCAATTCATGATTCATGATTCATTTCATGATTCATGATTCAATTCATGATTTGATTCATGATTCATGAGTCAATTCATAAATTCATGATTCGATTCATGATTCATTATTCAATTCTTGATTCATGATTCATGATTTGAATTATGATTCATGATTAAATTCATGATTCATGATTTATGATTCAATTCATGATTCAAGATTTATTTCATGATTCAATTCATGGATCATGAATCTTGATTCAATTCATGATTTATTTCATGATTCGTGATTCGATTCATGATTCAATTCATGATTCAATTCATGATTTATGATTTAATTCATGATTCATGATTCATGATTCATGATTCGATTTATAATTCATGATTCGATTTATAATTCATGATTCAATTCATGATGCATGATTCAATTTGTGATTCATGATTTAATTCATGATTCATGATTCATTTCATGATTCATGATTTAATTCATGATTAAATTTATGATTCATAATTCATGATTCAATTCATGATTCAATTCATGATTCATGATTCAAGATTCAATTCATGATTCATGATTCAATTCATGATTCATGATTCAATTCATGATTCATGATTCACTGCATGATTCAATTCTGATTCAATTCATTATTCAATTCATGATTCATGATTCAATTCATGATTCATTACATGGTTCATGATTCAATTCATGATTCATGATTCAATTCATGATTCAATTCATTATTCATGATTCGATTCATGATTCATGATTCATGATTCAATTCATGATTCATGATTCAATTCATGATTCTAGATTCATTTCATGATTCATTTTATGATTCATAATTCAATTCATGATTCATGATTCAATTCATGATTCATGATTCAATTCATGATTTGATTCATGATTCATGATTCAATTCATGATTCATGACTCATGATTCAATTCATGATTCATGATTCAATTCATGATTTATGATTCATGATTCAATTCATGAATCAGTATTCATGATTCAATCATGATTCATAATTCAATTCATGATTCATGATTCATAATTCAATTCATGATTCATGATTCAATTCATGATTCGATTCATGATTCATGATTCAATTCATGATTCATGATTCATTTCATGATTCATGATTCATGATTCAATTCATGATTCATGAGTCAATTTATGATTCATGATTCATTTCATGATTTAATTCATGATTGAATTCATGATTCAATTTATGATTCATAATTCATGATTCAATTCATGATTCAATTCATGATTCATGATTCATGATTCAATTCATGATTCATGATTCAATTCATGATTCATGATTCAATGCATGATTCAATTCTTGATTCAATTCATAATTCAATTCATGATTCATGATTCAATTCATGATTCAATTCATGATTTATGATTCAATTCATGATTTATTTCATGATTCATGATTCGATTCATGATTCATGGTTCAATTCATGATTCAATTCATGATTTATGATTCAATTCATGATTCATGATTCATGATTTAATTCATGATTCATGATTCATGATTCATGATTCGATTTATAATTCATGATTCAATTCATGATGCATGATTCAATTTGTGATTCATGATTTAATTCATGATTCATGATTCATTTCATGATTCATGATTCATGATTCAATTCATGATTCATGAGTCAATTCATGATTCATGATTCATTTCATGATTCATGATTTAATTCATGATTAAATTCATGATTCAATTTATGATTCATAATTCATAATTCAATTCATGATTCATGATTCATGATTCAATTCATGATTCATGATTCAATTCATGATTCATGATTCAATGCATGATTCAATTCTTGATTCAATTCATAATTCAATTCATGATTCATGATTCAATTCATGATTCGATTCATGATTCATGATTCATGATTCGAATTATGATTCATGATTAAATTCATGATTCATGATTTATGATTCAATTCATGATTCATGATTTATTTCATGATTCATGATTCGATTCATGATTCATGATTCAATTTTTGATTTATGATTCATGATTCATGATTTAATTCATGATTCATAATTCAATTCATGATTTGATTCATGATTCATGTTTGAATTCATAATTCAATTCAGGATTCATTTCATGATTCATGATTCAATTTATGATTCATGATTCAATCCATGATTCATGATTCGATTCATGATTCATGATTCAATTCATGATTCATGATTCATTTCATGATTCTTTTCATGATTCATGATTTAATTCATGATTCATGATTCAATTCATGATTAATGATTCAATTCATGATTCATGATTCAATTCATGATTCATGATTCATTTCATGATTCTTTTCATGATTCATGATTTAATTCATGATTCATTATTCAATTCATGATTAATGATTCAATTCATGATTCATGATTCATTTTATGATTCATGATTCATGATTCAATTCATGATTCATGATTCAATTCATCATTCATGATTCAATTCATGATTCGATTCATGATTCAATTCATGATTCATGACTCATGATTCAATTCATGATTCATGATTCAATTCATCATTCATGATTCAATTCATCATTCATGATTCATCATTCAATTCATGATTCAATACATGATTCATGATTCGATTCATGATTCATAATTCAATTCATGATTCATGATTCATGATTCAATTCATGATTCGATTCATGATTCATGATTCAATTCATGATTTATGATTCATGATTCAATTCATTATTCATGATTCAATTCATGATTCATGATTCATGATTCAATTCTGATTCATGATTTATGATTAAATTCATGATTCGATTCATGATTCATAATTCGATATATGATTCATGATTAAACTCATAATTCATGTTTTATGATTCAATTCATGATTCATGATTCAATTCATGATTCGATTCATGATTTATGATTCATTATTCAATTCATGATTCATGATTCGATTCATGATTCATGATTCAATTCTTGATTCATGATTCGATTCATGATTCATGATTACATTTATGGTTCATGAATCTTGATTCAATTTATGATTTATTTCATGATTCATAATTCGATTCATGATTCATGATTCAATTCATGAGTCATGATTCATTTCATGATTCAATTCATGATTTATGATTCATGATTCGATTCATGATTCATGATTCAATTCATGATTCATGATTCAATTCATAATTCGTGATTCATGATTCATGATTCAATTCATGATTCATGATTCGATTCATGATTCATGATTCATGATTCAATTCATGATTCATGATTCATTTCATGATTCATGATTCAATTCATGATTCAATTCATGATTCAATTTATGATTCATAATTCATGATTCAATTCATGATTCAATTTATGATTCATGATTCATGATTCAATTCATGATTCATGATTCAATTCATGATTCATGATTCAATTCATGATTCATGATTTATGAATTATGAATCAATTCATGATTCAATTCATGATTCATGATTCAGTTCATGATTCATTTCATGATTCATGATTCAATTCAAGATTCATGATTCAATTCATGATTCATTTCATGATTCATGATTCCTGATTCAATTCATGATTCATGATTCAATTAATGATTCTTGATTCATTTAATGATTCATAATTCATGATTCAATTCATGATTCATGATTCAATTCATGATTCATGATTCAATTCATGATTCATGATTCAATTCATGAATCATGATTTGATTCATGATTCATGATTCAATTCATGATTCAATTCTTGTTTCAATTAATAATTCAATTCATGATTCATGATTCAATTCATGATTCATGATTCATGATTCAATGCATGATTCATGATTCATGATTCAATGCATGATTCAATTCATAATTCAATTCATGATTCATGATTCGATTCATGATTCATGTTGAATTCATCATTCAATTCATGATTCATTTCATGAATCATGATTCAATTCATGATTCATGATTCAATTCATGATTCATGATTCGATTCATGATTCATGATTCATGATTCGATTCATGATTCATGATTCATGATTCGATTCATGATTCATGATTCATGATTCAATTCATGATTCATTTCATGATTCATGATTTAATTTATGATTCATGATTCATGATTCAATTCATGATTAATGATTCAATTCATGATTCATGATTCATTTTATGATTCATGATTCATGATTTAATTCATGATTCATAATTCAATTCATGATTCCATTCATGAATCATGATTCAATTCATGATTCATGACTCATGATTCAATTCATGATTCATGATTCAATTCATGATTCATGATTCATGATTCTATTCATGATTCAATTCATGATTCATGATTTAATTCATGATTCATGATTCGATTCATGATTCATAATTCAATTCATGATTCATGATTCATGATTCAATTCATGATTAGATTCATGATTCATGATTCAATTCACGATTCATGATTCAATTCATGAGTCATGATTCATGATTCAATTCATGATTCATGATTCATGATTGGATTCAGAATTCATGATTCATGATTCAATTCATGATTCATGATTCATGATTTGATTATGATTCATGATTAAATTCATGATTCATAATTTATGATTCAATTCATGATTCATGATTCATGATTCAATTCATGATTCGATTCATGATTCATGATTCAATTCATGATTCATGATTTGATTCATGATTCAATTTTTAATTCATGATTCGATTCATGATTCATGATTCATGATTCAATTCATGATTCAATTCAGGATTTATGATTCAATTCATAATTCATGATGCATGATTCAATTCATGATTCATGATTCATGATTCGATTTATGATTCATGATTCAATTCATGATGCATGATTCAATTTGTGATTCATGATTCAATTCATGATTCATGATTCATTTTGTGATTCATGATTCAATTCATGATTCATGATTCATTTCATGATTCATTTCATGATTCATGATTCCTGATTCAATTCATGATTCATGATTCAATTCATGATTCATGATTCAATTCATGATTCGATTCATGATTCATGATTCAATTTATGATTCATGATTCGCTTCATTAATCATGATTCAATTCTTGATTCATGATTTGATTTATGATTCATGATTAAATTCATGATTCATGATTTATGATTGAATTCATGATTCATGATTTATTTCATGATTCAATTCATGGTTCATGAATCTTGATTCAATTCATGATTTTTTTCATGATTCATTATTCGATTCATGATTCATGATTCAATTCATGAGTCATGATTCATTTCATGATTCATTTCATGAATTAATTCATGATTTATGATTCATGATTCGATTCATGATTCATGATTCAATTCATGATTCATGATTCAATTCATGATTCGTGATTCATGATTCATGATTCATTTCATGATTCATGATTCCATTCATGATTCATGATTCATGATTCATTTCATGATTCATGATTCAATTCATAATTCAATTCATGATTCATAATTCATGATTCAATTCATGATTCATGATTCAATTCATGATTCATGATTCAATTCATGATTCATGATTTATGAATTATGAATCAAGTCATGATTCAATTCATGATTCATGATTCATTTCATGATTCATTTCATGATTCATGATTCAATTCAAGATTCATGATTCAATTCATGAATCATTTCATGATTCATGATTCCTGATTCAATTCATGATACATGATTCAATTCATGATTCTTGATTCATTTCATGATTCATAATTCATGATTCAATTCATGATTCATGATTTAATTCATGATTCATGATTCAATTCATGAATCATGATTCGATTCATGATTCATGATTCAATTCATGATTCAATTCTTGTTTCAATTCATGATTCAATTCATGATTCATGATTCAATTCATGATTCATGATTCAATGCATGATTCATGATTCATGATTCAATGCATGATTCAATTCATAATTCAATTCATGATTCATGATTCGATTCATGATTCATGTTTGAATTCATGATTCAATTCATGATTCATTTCATGATTCATGATTCAATTCATGATTAATAATTGAATTCATGATTCATGATTCGATTCATGATTCATGATTCATGATTCAATTCATGATTCATTTCATGATTCATGATTCGATTCATGATTCATGATTCAATTCATGATTCATTTCATGATTCATGATTTAATTTATGATTCATGATTCATGATTCAATTCATGATTAATGATTCAATTCATGATTCATGATTCATTTTATGATTCATGATTCATGATTTAATTCATGATTCATGATTCAATTCATGATTCCATTCATGATTCATGATTCCATTCATGATTCATGACTCATGATTCAATTCATGATTCATGATTCAATTCATGATTCAATTCATGATTCATGATTCAATTCATGATTTATGATTTATAATTCAATTCATGATTCATAATTCAATTCATGATTCATGATTCAATTCATGATTAGATTCATGATTCATGATTCAATTCATGATTCATGATTCAATTCATGATTCATGATTCAATTCATGAGTCATGATTCATGATTCAATTCATGATTCATGATTCGATTCATGATTCATGATTGGATTCAGAATTCATGTATCATGATTCAATTCATGATTTATGATTCATGATTCAATTCATGATTCAATTCATGATTCATGATTTGATATATGATTCATGATTCATGATTCATGATTCATAATTTATGATTTCATTCATGATTCATGATTCATGATTCAATTCATGATTCGATTCATGATTCATGATTCAATTCATGATTCATGATTTGATTCATGATTCATGATTCAATTTTTAATTCATGATTCGATTCATGATTCATGATTAAATTTATGATTCATGATTTATGATTCAATTCATGATTCATGATTTATTTCATGATTCAATTCATGGTTCATGAATCTTGATTCAATTCATGAATTATTTCATGATTCATGATTCGACTCATGATTCATGATTCATGATTCAATTCATGATTCAATTCATTATTTATTTCATGATTCATGATTCGATTCATGATTCATAATTCATGATTCAATTCATGATTCAAGATTCAATTCATGATTCATTTCATGATTCATGATTCATGATTCAATTCATGATTCAAGATTCAATTCATGATTCAATGCATGATTCATGATTCATGATTCAATGCATGATTCAATTCATAATTCAATTCATGATTCATGATTCGATTCATGATTCATGTTTGAATTCATGATTCAATTCATGATTCATTTCATGATTCATGATTCAATTCATGATTCATAATTGAATTCATGATTCATGATTCGATTCATGATTCATGATTCATGATTCAATTCATGATTCATTTCATGATTCATGATTCGATTCATGATTCATGATTCAATTCATGATTCATTTCATGATTCATGATTTAATTTATGATTCATGATTCATGATTCAATTCATGATTAATGATTCAATTCATGATTCATGATTCATTTTATGATTCATGATTCATGATTTAATTCATGATTCATGATTCAATTCATGATTCCATTCATGATTCATGATTCAATTCATGATTCATGACTCATGATTCAATTCATGATTCATGATTCAATTCATGATTCAATTCATGATTCATGATTCAATTCATGATTTATGATTTATAATTCAATTCATGATTCATAATTCAATTCATGAATCATGATTCAATTCATGATTAGATTCATGATTCATGATTCAATTCATGATTCATGATTCAATTCATGATTCATGATTCAATTCATGAGTCATGATTCATGATTCAATTCATGATTCATGATTCGATTCATGATTCATGATTCATGATTGGATTCAGAATTCATGTATCATGATTCAATTCATGATTTATGATTCATGATTCAATTCATGATTCAATTCATGATTCATGATTCATGATTTGATATATGATTCATGATTCATGATTCATGATTCATAATTTATGATTTCATTCATGATTCATGATTCATGATTCAATTCATGATTCGATTCATGATTCATGATTCAATTCATGATTCATGATTTTGATTCATGATTCATGATTCAATTTTTAATTCATGATTCGATTCATGATTCATGATTAAATTTATGATTCATGATTTATGATTCAATTCATGATTCATGATTTATTTCATGATTCAATTCATGGTTCATGAATCTTGATTCAATTCATGAATTATTTCATGATTCATGATTCGATTCATGATTCATGATTCATGATTCAATTCATGATTCAATTCATTATTTATTTCATGATTCATGATTCGATTCATGATTCATAATTCATGATTCAATTCATGATTCAAGATTCAATTCATGATTCATTTCATGATTCATGATTCATGATTCAATTCATGATTCAAGATTCAATTCATGATTCATTTCATGATTCATGATTCGATTATGATTCTTGATTCAATTCGTGATTCATCATTCAATTAATGATTCATGATTCATTTCATGAGTCATTTCATGATTCATTTCATGATTCATGATTCCTGATTTAGTTCATGATTCATGATTCAATTCATGATTCATGATTAATTTCATGATTCATGATTCAATTCATGATTCGATTCATGATTTATGATTCAATTAATGATTCATGATTCATGATTCAATTCATGATTCATGATTCGAATTATGATTCATGATTAAATTCATGATTCATGATTTATGATTCAATTCATGATTCATGATTTATTTCATGATTCAATTCATGGTTCATGAATCTTGATTCAATTCATGATTTATTTCATGAGTCATGATTCGATTCATGATTCATGATTCATGATTCAATTCATGATTCAATCCATGATTTATTTCATAATTCATGATTCGATTCATGATTCATGATTCATGATTCAATTCATGATTCAATTCATGATTTATGATTTAATTCATGATTCATGATTCATGAATTAATTCCTGATTCATGATTCATGATTCGATTTATAATTCATGATTCAATTCATGATGCTTGATTCAATTCGTGATTCATGATTCAATTCATGATTCATGATTCTTTTCATGATTCATGATTCCTGATTCAATTCATGATTCATGATTCAATACATGATTCATGATTCATTCCATGATTCATGATTCAATTCATGATTCAATTCATGATTCAATGTATGATTCATAATTCATGATTCAATTCATGATTCAATTTATGATTCATGATTCATGATTCAATTCATGATTCATGATTTATTTCATGATTCAATTCATGGTTCATGAATCTTGATTCAATTCATGATTTATTTCATGAGTCATGATTCAATTCATGATTCATGATTCATGATTCAATTCATGATTCAATTCATGATTTATTTCATAATTCATGATTCGATTCATGATTCATGATTCATGATTCAATTCATGATTTATGATTTAATTCATGATTCATGATTCATGAATTAATTCCTGATTCATGATTCATGATTCGATTTATGATGCATGATTCAATTCGTGATTCATGATTCAATTCATGATTCATGATTCATTTCATGATTCATGATTCAAGATTCAATTCATGATTCATGATTCAATACATGATTCATGATTCATTGCATGATTCATGATTCAATTCATGATTCAATTCATGATTCAATGTATGATTCATAAATCATGATTCAATTCATGATTCAATTTATGATTCATGATTCATGATTCAATTCATGATTCATGATTCATGATTCGATTCATGATTCATGATTCAATTCATGATTCATGATTCAATTCATAATTTGTGATTCATGATTCATGATTCAATTCATGATTCATGATTCGATTCATGATTCATGATTCAATTCATTATTCATGATTCAATTCATGATTCATGATTCAAGATTCAATTCATGATTCATGATTCAATACATGATTCATGATTCATTCCATGATTCATGATTCAATTCATGATTCAATTCATGATTCAATGTATGATTCATAAATCATGATTCAATTCATGATTCAATTTATGATTCATGATTCATGATTCAATTCATGATTCATGATTCATGATTCGATTCATGATTCATGATTCAATTCATGATTCATGATTCAATTCATAATTTGTGATTCATGATTCATGATTCAATTCATGATTCATGATTCGATTCATGATTCATGATTCAATTCATTATTCATGATTCAATTCATGATTCATGATTCATTTCATGATTCATTTCATGATTCATGATTCAATTCAAGATTCATGATTTAATTCATGATTCAATTCATGATTCATGATTCATGATTCAATTCATGATTCATGATTCGATTCATGATTCATCATTCATCATTCAATTCATGATTCATGATTCAATTCATGATTCATTTCATGATTTATTTCATGATTCATGATTCGATTCATGATTCATGATTCATGATTCAATTCATGATTCAATTCATGATTTATGATTCAATTCATGATTCATGATGCATGATTTAATTCGTGATTCATGATTCAATTCATGATTTATGATTCATTTCATGATTCATGCTTCAATTCATGATTCAATTCATGATTCAGTTTATGATTCATAATTCATGATTCAATTCATGATTCAATTTATGATTCATGATTCATGATTCAATTCATGATTCATGATTCATGATTCGATTCATGATTCCTGATTCAATTCATGATTCATGATTCAATTCATGATTCATGATTCATTTCATGATTCATGCTTCAATTCATGATTCAATTCATGACTCAGTTTATGATTCATAATTCATGATTCAATTCATGATTCAATTTATGATTCATGATTCATGATTCAATTCATGATTCATGATTCATGATTCGATTCATGATTCATGATTCGATTCATGATTCATGATTCAATTCATGATTCATGATTCATGATTCGATTTATGAGTTATGAATCAATTCATGATTCAATTCATGATTCATGATTCATTTCATGATTCATTTAATGATTCATGGTTCAATTCAAGATTCATGATTCAATTCATGATTCATTTCATGATTCATTTCATTATCCATGATTCCTGATTCAATTAATGATTTATGATTCAATTCATGATTCTTGATTCATTTCATGATTCATGATTCATGATTCAATTCATGATTCATGATTCATGATTCAATTCATGATTCATGATTCAATTCATGAATCATGATTCGATTCATGATTCAATTCATGATTCAATTCTTGTTTCAATTAATAATTCAATTCATGATTCATGATTCAATTCATGATTCATGATGCATGATTCAATGCATGATTCAATTCTTGATTCAATTCATAATTAAATTCATGATTCATGATTCGATTCATGATTCATGTTTGAATTCATGATTCAATTCATGATTCAATTCATGATTCATGATTCGATTCATGATTCATGATTCAATTCATGATTCATGATTCATTTCATGATTCATGATTTAATTTATGATTCATGACTCATGATTCAATTCATAATTCATGATTCATGATTCAATTCATGATTCATGATTCAATTCATGATTCATGATTCGATTCATGATTTATAATTCAATTCATGATTCATGATTCATGATTCAATTCATGATTCGATTCATGATTCATGATTCAGTTCATGATTAATGATTCAATTCATGAGTCATGATTCATGATTCAATTCATTAATCATGATTCATGATTCAATTCATGATTCGATTCATGATTCATGATTCATGATTCGATATATGATTCATGATTAAATTCATGATTCATAATTTATGATTCAATTCATGATTCATGATTCATGATTCGATATATGATTTATGATTAAATTCATGATTCATAATTTATGATTCAATTCATGATTCATGATTCAATTCATGATTCGATTCATGATTCAATTCATGATTCATGATTTGATTCATGATTCATGATTCAATTTTTAATTCATGATTCAATTCATGGTTAAATTTATGATTCATGATTTATGATTCAATTCATGATTCATGATTTATTTCATGATTCAATTCATGGTTCATGAATCTTGATTCAATTCATGATTTATTTCATGATTCATGATTCATGATTCAATTCATGATTCAATTCATTATTTATTTCATGATTCATGATTCGATTCATGATTCATGATTCATGATTCAATTCATGATTCAAGATTCAATTCATGATTCATTTCATGATTCATGATTCGATTTATGATTCATGATTCAATTCGTGATTCATGATTCAAATAATGATTCATGATTCATTTCATGAGTCATTTCATGATTCATTTCATGATTCATGATTCCTGATTCATTTCATGATTCATGATTCAATTCATGATTCATGATTCATTTCATGATTCATGATTCATTTCATGATTCATGATTCAATTCATGATTCGATTCATGATTTATGATTCAATTCATGATTCATGATTCATGATTCAATTCATGATTTATGATTCATGATTCGAATTATGATTCATGATTAAATTCATGATTCATGATTTATGATTCAATTCATGATTCAATTCATGATTTATGATTTAATTCATGATTCATGATTTAATTCCTGATTCATGATTCATGATTCATGATTCGATTTATAATTCATGATTCAATTCTTGATGCATGATTCAATTCGTGATTCATGATTCAATTCATGATTCATGATTCATTTCATGATTCATGATTCCTGATTCAATTCATGATTTATGATTCAATACATGATTCATGATTCATTCCATGATTCATGATTCAATTCATGATTCAATTTATGATTCATAATTCATGATTCAATTCATGATTCAATTTATGATTCATGATTCAATTCATGATTCATGATTCATGATTCGATTCATGATTCATGATTCAATTCATGATTCATGATTCATGATTCAATTCATGATTCATGATTCATGATTCGATTCATGATTCATGATTCAATTCATGATTCATGATTCAATTCATAATTCGTGATTCATATTTCAGGATTCAATTCATGATTCATGATTCGATTCATGATTCATGATTCAATTCATGATTCAATTCATGATTCATGATTCAATTCATGATTCATGATTCAATTCATGATTCATGATTCATTTCATGATTCATTTCATGATTCATGATTCAATTCAAGATTCATGATTCAAATCATGATTCATTTCATGATTCATGATTAATGATTCAATTCATGATTCAATTCATGATTCAACTTATGATTTATAATTCATGATTCAATTCATGATTCGATTCATGATTCATCATTCATCATTCAATTCATGATTCATGATTCAATTCATGATTCATATCATGATATTATTTCATGATTCATGATTCGATTCATGATTCATGATGCATGATTCAATTCGTGATTCATGATTCAATTCATGATTCATGATTCATTTCATGATTCATTTCATGATTCATGATTCCTGATTCAATTCATGATTCATGATTCAATTCATGATTCATGATTCATTTCATGATTCATGCTTCAATTCATGATTCAATTCATGATTCAATTTATGATTCATAATTCATGATTCAATTCATGATTCAATTTATGATTCATGATTCATGATTCAATTCATTATTCATGATTCATGATTCGATTCATGATTCATGATTCAATTCATGATTCATGATTCATGATTCGATTTATGAATTATGAATCAATTCGTGATTCAATTCATGATTCATGATTCATTTCATGATTCATTTAATGATTCATGATTCAATTCAAGATTCATGATTTAATTCATGATTCATTTCATGATTCATTTCATTATCCATGATTCCTGATTCAATTCATGATTCATGATTCAATTCATGATTCTTGATTCATTTCATGATTCATGATTCAATTCATGATTCATGATTCATGATTCAATTCATGATTCATGATTCAATTCATGAATCATGATTCAATTCCTGATTATATTCTTGTTTCAATTAATAATTCAATTCATGATTCATGATTCAATTCATGATTCATGATTCATGATTCAATGCATGATTCATGATTCAATGCATGATTCAATTCTTGATTTAATTCATGATTAAAATGATGATTCATGATTTGATTCATGATTCATGTTTGAATTCATGATTCAATTCATGATTTATTTCATGATTCATGATTCAATTCATGATTCATAATTCAATTCATGATTCATGATTCGATTCATGATTCATGATTCATGATTCAATTCATTATTCATGATTCATTTCATGATTCATGATTTAATTTATGATTCATGACTCATGATTCAATTCATAATTCTTGATTCATGATTCAATTCATGATTCATGATTCATGATTCGATTCATGATGCATAATTCAATTCATGATTCATGATTCATGATTCAATTCATGATTCGATTCATGATTCATGATTCAATTCATGATTCATGATTCAATTCATGAGTCATGATTCATGATTCAATTCATTAATCATGATTCATGATTCGATTCATGATTCATGATTCATGATTCGATTCATGATTCATGATTCATGATTCATGATTCAATTCATGATTCAATTCATGATTCATGATTCATGATTCGATATATGATTCATGATTAATTCATGATTCATAATTTATGATTCAATTCATGATTGATGATTCATGATTCGATATATGATTTATGATTCAATTCATGATTCAATTCATGATTCATGATTCATGATTCAATTCATGATTCGATTCATGATTCATGATTCAATTCATGATTCATGATTTGATTCATGATTCATGATTCAATTTTTAATTCATGATTCGATTCATGATTCATGATTCAATTCATGATTCATGATTTATTTCATGATTCAATTCATGGTTCATGAATCTTGATTCAATTCATGATTTATTTCATGATTCATGATTTGATTCATGATTCATGATTCATGATTCAATTCATGATTCAATTCATTATTTATTTATTGATTCATGATTCGATTCATGATTCATGATTCATGATTCAATTCATGATTCAAGATTCAATTCATGATTCATTTCATGATTCATGATTCGATTTATGATTTATGATTCAATTCGTGATTTATGATTCAATTAATGATTCATGATTCATTTCATGAGTCATTTCATGATTCATTTCATGATTCATGATTCCTGATTCAATTCATGATTCATGATTCATGATTCAATTCATGATTCATGATTCATGATTCGAATTATGATTCATGATTAATTCATGATTCATAATTTATGATTCAATTCATGATTGATGATTCATGATTCGATATATGATTTATGATTCAATTCATGATTCAATTCATGATTCATGATTCATGATTCAATTCATGATTCGATTCATGATTCATGATTCAATTCATGATTCATGATTTGATTCATGATTCATGATTCAATTTTTAATTCATGATTCGATTCATGATTCATGATTCAATTCATGATTCATGATTTATTTCATGATTCAATTCATGGTTCATGAATCTTGATTCAATTCATGATTTATTTCATGATTCATGATTCAATTCATGATTCAATTCATTATTTATTTCATGATTCATGATTCGATTCATGATTCATGATTCATGATTCAATTCATGATTCAAGATTCAATTCATGATTCATTTCATGATTCATGATTCGATTTATGATTTATGATTCAATTCGTGGTTTATGATTCAATTAATGATTCATGATTCATTTCATGAGTCATTTCATGATTCATTTCATGATTCATGATTCCTGATTCAATTCATGATTCATGATTCATGATTCAATTCATGATTCATGATTCATGATTCGAATTATGATTCATGATTAAATTCATGATTCATGATTTATGATTCAATTCATGATTCATGATTTATTTCATGATTCATGATTCGAATTATGATTCATGATTAAATTCATGATTCATGATTTATGATTCAATTCATGATTCATGATTTATTTCATGATTCAATTCATGGTTCATGAATCTTGATTCAATTCATGATTTATTTCATGATTCATGATTTAATTCATGATTCATGATTCAATTCATGATTCATGATTCGATTCGTGATTCATGATTAATGATTCAATTCATGATTCAATTCATGATTTATTTCATGATTCATGATTCAATTCATGATTCGATTCATGATTCAATTCATGATTCAATTCATGATTTATTTCATGATTCATGATTCAATTCATGATTCGATTCATGATTTATGATTTAATTCATGATTCATGATTCATGATTTAATTCCTGATTCATGATTCATGATTCGATTTATAATTCATGATTCAATTCATGATGCATGATTCAATTCGTGATTCATGATTCAATTCATGATTCCTAATTCATTTCATGATTCATTTCATGATTCATGATTCCTGATTCAATTCATGATTAAATTCATGATTCAATTTATGATTCATAATTCATGATTCAATTCATGATTAAATTGATGATTCATGATTCATGATTCAATTCATGATTAATGATTCATGATTCAATTTATGATTCATGATTCATGATTTAATTCATGATTCATGATTCATGATTCAATTCATGATTCATGATTCAATTCATAATTCGTGATTCATGATTCATGATTCAATTCATGATTCATGATTCGATTCATGATTCATGATTCATGATTTAATTCATAATTCATGATTCGATTTATGATTCATGATTCAATTCATGATTCATGATTCATGATTCATGATTTAATTCATAATTCATGATTCGATTTATGATTCATGATTCAATTCAAGATTCATGATTCAATTCATGATTCATTTCATGATTCATGATTAATGATTCAATTCATGATTCAATTTATGATTCAACTTATGATTTATAATTCATGATTCAATTCATGATTCAATTCATGAATCATGATTCATGATTCAATTCATGATTCATGATTTAATTTATGATTCATGATTCGATTCATGATTCATCATTCATCATTCAATTCATGATTCATGATTCAATTCATGATTCAATTCATGATTTATTTCATGATTAGTGATTCGATTCATGATTCATGATTCATGATTCAATTCATGATTCAATTCACGATTTATGATTCAATTCATGATTCATGATGCATGATTCAGTTCGTGATTCATGATTCAATTCATGATTCATGATTCATTTCATGATTCATTTCATGATTCATGATTCCTGATTCAATTCATGATTCATTATTCAATTCATGATTCATGATTCATTTCATGATTCATGATTCAATTCATGATTCAATTCATGATTCAATTTATGATTCATAATTCATGATTCAATTCATGATTCAATTTATGATTCATGATTCATGATTCAATTCATGATTCATGATTCATGATTCGATTCATGATTCATGATTCAATTCATGATTCATGATTCATGATTCGATTTATGAATTATGAATCAATTCATGATTCAATTCAAGATTCATGATTCAATTCATGATTCATTTCATGATTCATTTCGTTATCCATGATTCCTGATTCAATTCATGATTCATGATTCAATTCATGATTCTTGATTCATTTCATGATTCATGATTCATGATTCAATTCATGATTCATGATTCAATTCATGAATCATGATTCGATTCATGATTCATGATTCAATTCATGATTCAATTCTTGTTTCAATTAATAATTCAATTCATGATTCATGATTCAATTCATGATTCATGATTCATGATTCAATGCATGATTCATAATTCATGATTCAATGCATGATTCAATTCTTGATTCAATTCATGATTAAATTCATGATTCATGATTCGATTCATGATTCATGTTTGAATTCATGATTCAATTTATGATTCATTTCATGATTCATGATTCAATTCATGATTCATGATTCAATTCATGATTCATGATTCGATTCATGATTCATGATTCATGATTCAATTCATGATTCATGATTCATTTCATGATTCATGATTTAATTTATGATTCATGACTCATGATTCAATTCATAATTCATGATTCATGATTCAATTCATGATTCATGATTCAATTCATGATTCATGATTCAATTCATGATTCATGATTCGATTCATGATTCATGATTCATGATTTGATTCATGATTCAATTTTTTATTCATGATTCGATTCATGATTCATGATTAAATTTATGATTCATGATTTATGATTCAATTCATGATTCATGATTTATTTCATGATTCAATTCATGGTTCATGAATCTTGATTCAATTCATGATTTATTTCATGATTCATGATTCGATTCATGATTCATGATTCAATTCATGATTCAATTCATTATTTATTTCATGATTCATGATTCGATTCATGATTCATGATTCATGATTCAATTCATGATTCAAGATTCAATTCATGATTCATTTCATGATTCATGATTCGATTTATGATTTATGATTCAATTCGTGATTCATGATTCAATTAATGATTCATGATTCATTTCATGAGTCATTTCATGATTCATTTCATGATTCATGATTCCTGATTCAATTCATGATTCATGATTCAATTCATGATTCATGATTCAATTCATGATTCGATTCATGATTTATGATTCAATTCATGATTCATGATTCATGATTCAATTCATGATTCATGATTCATGATTCGAATTATGATTCATGATTAAATTCATGATTCATGATTTATGATTCAATTCATGATTCATGATTTATGATTCAATTCATGATTCATGATTTATTTCATGATTCAATTCATGGTTCATGAATCTTGATTCAATTCATGATTTATTTCATGATTCATGATTTAATTCATGATTCATGATTCAATTCATGATTCATGATTCGATTCATGATTCATGATTTATGATTCAATTCATGGTTCATGAATCTTTATTGAATTCATGATTTATTTCATGATTCATGATTCGATTCATGATTCATGATTCATGATTCAATTCATGATTCAATTCATGATTTATTTCATAATTCATGATTCGATTCATGATTCATGATTCAATTCATGATTCGATTCATGATTTATGATTTAATTCATGATTCATGATTCATGATTTAATTCCTGATTCATGATTCATGATTCATGATTCGATTTATAATTCATGATTCAATTCATGATGCATGATTCAATTCGTGAATCATGATTCAATTCATGATTCATAATTCATTTCATGATTCATTTCATGATTCATGATTCCTGATTCAATTCATGATTAAATTCATGATTCAATTTATGATTCATAATTCATGATTCAATTCATGATTAAATTTATGATTCATGATTCGTGATTCAATTTATGATTCATGATTCATGATTTAATTCATGATTCATGATTCAATTCATGATTCATGATTCAATTCATAATTCGTGATTCATGATTCATGATTCAATTCATGATTCATGATTCGATTCATGATTCATGATTCATGATTTAATTCATAATTCATGATTCGATTTATGATTCATGATTCAATTCATGATTCAATTCATGATTCATGATTCAATTCATGATTCATGATTCATTTCATGATTCATGATTCAATTCATGATTCATTTCATGATTCATGATTAATGATTCAATTCATGATTCAATTCATGATTCAACTTATGATTTATAATTCATGATTCAATTCATGATTCAATTCATGAATCATGATTCATGATTCAATTCATGATTCATGATTCAATTTATGATTCATGATTCGATTCATGATTCATCATTCATCATTCAATTCATGATTCATGATTCAATTCATGATTCAATTCATGATTCATTTCATGATTAGTGATTCGATTCATGATTCATGATTCATGATTCATTTCATGATTAGTGATTCGATTCATGATTCATGATTCAATTCATGATTCAGTTCGTGATTCATGATTCAATTCATGATTCATGATTCATTTCATGATTTATTTCATGATTCATGATCCCTGATTCAATTCATGATTCATTATTCAATTCATGATTCATGATTCATTTCATGATTCATGATTCAATTCATGATTCAATTTATGATTCATAATTCATGATTCAATTCATGATTCAATTTATGATTCATGATTCATGATTCAATTCATGATTCATGATTCATGATTCGATTCATGATTCATGATTCAATTCATGATTCATGATTCATGATTCGATTTATGAATTATGAATCAATTCATGATTCAATTCATGATTCATGATTCATTTCATGATTCATTTCATGATTCATGATTCAATTCAAGATTCATGATTCAATTCATGATTCATTTCATGATTCATTTCGTTATCCATGATTCCTGATTCAATTCATGATTCATGATTCAATTCATGTTTCTTGATTCATTTCATGATTCATGATTCATGATTCAATTCATGATTCATGATTCAATTCATGATTCATGATTCAATTCATGAATCATGATTCGATTCATGATTCATGATTCAATTCATGATTCAATTCTTGTTTCAATTAATAATTCAATTCATGATTCATGATTCAATTCATGATTCATGATTCATGATTCAATGCATGATTCATGATTCATGATTCAATGCATGATTCAATTCTTGATTCAATTCATGATTAAATTCATGATTCATGATTCGATTCATGATTCATGTTTGAATTCATGATTCAATTCATGATTCATTTTATGATTCATGATTCAATTCAGGATTCATGATTCATTTCATGATTCATGATTCGATACATGATTCATGATTCAATTCATGATTCATGATTCATTTCATGACTCATGATTCATTTCATGATTCATGATTTAATTTATGATTCATGACTCATGATTCAATTCATAATTCATGATTCATGATTCAATTCATGATTCATGATTCAATTCATGATTCATGATTCAATTCATGATTCATGATTCGATTCATGATTCATGATTCATGATTCAATTCATGATTCGATTCATGATTCATGATTCAATTCATGATTCATGATTCAATTCATGAGTCATGATTCATGATTCAATTCATGATTCATGATTCATGATTCGATTCATGATTCATGATTCATGATTCGATTCATGATTCATGATTCATGATTCAATTCATGATTCATGACTCATGATTCAATTCATGATTCGATTCATGATTCATGATTCATGATTCGATATATGATTCATGATTAAATTCATGATTCATAATTTATGATTCAATTCATGATTCATGATTCATGATTTGATATATGATTCATGATTAAATTCATGATTCATAATTTATGATTCAATTCATGATTCATGATTCATGAATCAATTAATGATTCGATTTATGATTCATGATTCAATTCATGATTCATGATTTGATTCATGATTCATGATTCAATTTTTAATTCATGATTCGATTCATGATTCATGATTAAATTTATGATTCATGATTTATGATTCAATTCATGATTCATGATTTATTTCATGATTCAATTCATGGTTCATGAATCTTGATTCAATTCATGATTTATTTCATGATTCATGATTCGATTCATGATTCATGATTCATGATTCAATTCATGATTCAATTCATTATTTATTTCATGATTCATGATTCGATTCATGATTCATGATTCATGATTCAATTCATGATTCAAGATTCAATTCATGATTCATTTCATGATTCATGATTCGATTTATGATTTATGATTCAATTTGTGATTCATGATTCAATTAATGATTCATGATTCATTTCATGAGTCATTTCATGATTCATTTCATGATTCATGATTCCTGATTCAATTCATGAATTATGATTCAATTCATGATTCATGATTCAATTCATGATTCGATTCATGATTTATGATTCAATTTATGATTCATGATTCATGATTCAATTCATGATTCATGATTCATGATTCGAATTATGATTCATGATTAAATTCATGATTCAAGATTTATGATTCAATTCATGATTCATGATTTATTTCATGATTTAATTCATGGTTCATGAATCTTGATTCAATTCATGATTTATTTCATGATTCATGATTTAATTCATGATTCATGATTCAATTCATGATTCATGATTCAATTCATGATTCATGATTTATGATTCAATTCATGGTTCATGAATCTTGATTCAATTCATGATTTATTTCATGATTCATGATTTAATTCATGATTCATGATTCAATTCATGATTCATGATTCAATTCATGATTCATGATTTATGATTCAATTCATGGTTCATGAATCTTTATTAAATTCATGATTTATTTCATGATTCATGATTCGATTCATGATTCATGATTCATGATTCAATTCATGATTCGATTCATGATTTATGATTTAATTCATGATTCTTGATTCATGATTTAATTCCTGATTCATGATTCATGATTCGATTTATAATTCATGATTCAATTCATGATGCATGATTCAATTCGTGATTCATGATTCAATTCATGATTCATAATTCATTTCATGATACATTTCATGATTCATGATTCCTGATTCAATTCATGATTAAATTCATGATTCAATTTATGATTCATAATTCATGATTCAATTCATGATTAAATTTATGATTCATGATTCATGATTCAATTCATGATTAATGATTCATGATTCAATTTATGATTCATGATTCATGATTTAATTCATGATTCATGATTCATGATTCAATTCATGATTCATGATTCAATTCATAATTCGTGATTCATGATTCATGATTCAATTCATGATTCATGATTCAATTCATGATTCATGATTCAATTCATGATTCATGATTCATGATTTAATTCATAATTCATGATTCGATTTATGATTCATGATTCAATTCATGATTCAATTCATGATTCATGATTCAATTCAGGATTCATGATTCATTTCATGATTCATGATTCAATTCAAGATTCATGATTCAATTCATGATTCATTTCATGATTCATGATTAATGATTCAATTCATGATTCAATTCATGATTCAACTTATGATTTATAATTCATGAGTCAATTCATGATTCAATTCATGAATCATGATTCATGATTCAATTCATGATTCATGATTCAATTCATGATTCATGATTCGATTCATCATTCATCATTCAATTCATGATTCATGATTCAATTTATGATTCAATTCATGATTTATTTCATGATTAGTGATTCGATTCATGATTCATGATTCATGATTCAATTCATGATTCAATTCATGATTTATGATTCAATTCATGATTCATGATGCATGATTCAGTTCATGATTCATGATTCAATTCATGATTCATGATTCATTTCATGATTCATTTCATGATTCATGATTCCTGATTCAATTCATGATTCATTATTCATTTCATGATTCATGATTCATTTCATGATTCATGATTAAATTTATGATTCATGATTCATGATTCAATTCATGATTCATAATTCATGATTCAATTCATGATTCAATTTATGATTCATGATTCATGATTCAATTCATGATTCATGATTCATGATTCGATTCATGATTCATGATTTAATTCATGATTCATGATTCATGATTCGATTTATGAATTATGAATCAATTCATGATTCAATTCATGATTCATGATTCATTTCATGATTCATTTCATGATTCATGATTCAATTCAAGATTCATGATTCAATTCATGATTCATTTCATGATTCATTTAGTTATCCATGATTCCTGATTCAATTCATGATTCATGATTCAATTCATGATTCTTGATTCATTTCATGATTCATAATTCATGATTCAATTCATGATTCATGATTCAATTCATGATTCATGATTCAATTCATGAATCATGATTCGATTCATGATTCATGATTCAATTCATGATTCAATTCTTGTTTCAATTAATAATTCAATTCATGATTCATGATTCAATTCATGATTCATGATTCATGATTCAATGCATGATTCATGATTCATGATTCAATGCATGATTCAATTCTTGATTCAATTCATGATTAAATTCATGATTCATGATTCGATTCATGATTCATGTTTGAATTCATGATTCAATTCATGATTCATTTCATGATTCATGATTCAATTCAGGATTCATGATTCAATTCATGATTCATGATTCGATTCATGATTCATGATTCATGATTCAATTCATGATTCATGATTCATTTCATGATTCATGATTTAATTTATGATTCATGACTCATGATTCAATTCATAATTCATGATTCATGATTCAATTCATGATTCATGATTCAATTCATGATTCATGATTCAATTCATGATTCATGATTCGATTCATGATTCATGATTCATGATTCAATTCATGATTCGATTCATGATTCATGATTCAATTCATGATTCATGATTCAATTCATGATTCATGATTCAATTCATGATTCATGATTCATGATTCGATTCATGATTCATGATTCATGATTCGATTCATGATTCATGATTCATGATTCAATTCATGATTCATGATTCATGATTTAATTCATGATTCGATTCATGATTCATGATTCATGATTCAATATATGATTCATGATTAAATTCATGATTCATAATTTATGATTCAATTCATGATTCATGATTCATGATTTGATATATGATTCATGATTAAATTCATGATTCATAATTTATGATTCAATTCTTGATTCATGATTCATGATTCAATTAATGATTCGATTCATGATTCATGATTCAATTCATGATTCATGATTTGATTCATGATTCAATTTTTAATTCATGATTCGATTCATGATTCATGATTAAATTTATGATTCAATTCATGATTCATGATTCATGATTCAATTAATGATTCGATTCATGATTCATGATTCATGATTTGATTCATGATTCATGATTCAATTTTTAATTCATGATTCGATTCATGATTCATGATTTATTTCATGATTCAATTCATGGTTCATGAATCTTGATTCAATTCATGATTTATTTCATGATTAATGATTCGATTTATGATTCATGATTCATGATTCAATTCATGATTCAAGATTCAATTCATGATTCATTTCATGATTCATGATTCGATTTATGATTCATGATTCAATTCGTGATTCATGATTCAATTAATGATTCATGATTCATTTCATGAGTCATTTCATGATTCATGATTCCTGATTAAATTCATGATTCATGATTCATTTCATGATTCATGATTCAATTCATGATTCGATTCATGATTTATGATTCAATTCATGATTCATGATTCATGATTCAATTCATGATTCATGATTCATGATTCAAATTATGATTCATGATTAAGATTCATGATTCATGATTTATTTCATGATTCAATTCATGGTTCATGAATCTTGATTCAATCATGATTTATTTCATGATTCATGATTCGATTCATGATTCATGATTCACATTCTTGATTATGATTCAGATTCATGATTAATTCATGATCATGATTCAATTCATGATTCATGATTCGATTCATGATTCATATTTCATGATTCAATTCATGATTCAATTCATGATTTATTTTATAATTAATGATTCGATTCATGATTCATGATTCATGATTCAATTCATGATTCAATTCATGATTTATGATTTAATTAATGATTCATGATTCATGATTTAATTCATGATTCATGATTCGATTATAATTCATGATTCAATTCATGATGCATGATTCAATTCGTGATTCATGATTCAACTCATGATTCATGATTCAATTCATGATTCAATTCATGATTCAATTTATGATTCATAATTCATGATTCAATTCATGATTCAATTTATAGATCATGATTCATGATTCATTCATGATTCATGATTAATGATTCAATTCATGATTCAATTCATGATTCAATTTATGATTCATAATTCATGATTCAATTCATGATTCAATTTATGAGTCATGATTCATGATTCATTTCATGATTCATGATTAATGATTCAATTCATGATTCAATTCATGATTCAACTTATGATTTATAATTCATGATTCAATTCATGATTCAATTCATGATTCATGATTCATGTCATGATTCATTTCATGATTCATGATTCAATTCAAGATTCATGATTCAATTCATGATTCATTTCATGATTCATTTAGTTATCCATGATTCCTGATTCAATCATGATTCATGATTCAATTCATGATTCTTGATTCATTTCATGATTCATAATTCATGATTCAATTCATGATTCATGATTCAATTCATGATTCATGATTCAATTCATGAATCATGATTCGATTCATGATTCATGATTCAATTCATGATTCAATTCTTGTTTCAATTAATAATTCAATTCATGATTCATGATTCAATTCATGATTCATGATTCATGATTCAATGCATGATTCATGATTCATGATTCAATGCATGATTCAATTCTTGATTCAATTCATGATTAAATTCATGATTCATGATTCGATTCATGATTCATGTTTGAATTCATGATTCAATTCATGATTCATTTCATGATTCATGATTCAATTCAGGATTCATGATTCAATTCATGATTCATGATTCGATTCATGATTCATGATTCATGATTCAATTCATGATTCATGATTCATTTCATGATTCATGATTTAATTTATGATTCATGACTCATGATTCAATTCATAATTCATGATTCATGATTCAATTCATGATACATGATTCAATTCATGATTCATGATTCAATTCATGATTCATGATTCGATTCATGATTCATGATTCATGATTCAATTCATGATTCGATTCATGATTCATGATTCAATTCATGCTTCATGATTCAATTCATGAGTCATGATTCATGATTCAATTCATGATTCATGATTCATGATTCGATTCATGATTCATGATTCATGATTCATGATTCAATTCATGATTCATGATTCATGATTCAATTCATGATTCGATTCATGATTCATGATTCATGATTCGATATATGATTCATGATTAAATTCATGATTCATAATTTATGATTCAATTCATGATTCATGATTCATGATTTGATATATGATTCATGATTAAATTCATGATTCATAATTTATGATTCAATTCATGATTCATGATTCATGATTCAATTAATGATTCGATTCATGATTCATGATTCAATTCATGATTCATGATTTGATTCATGATTCATGATTCAATTTTTAATTCATGATTCGATTCATGATTCATGATTAAATTTATGATTCATGATTTATGATTCAATTCATGATTCATGATTTATTTCATGATTCAATTCATGGTTCATGAATCTTGATTCAATTCATGATTTATTTCATGATTAATGATTCGATTCATGATTCATGATTCATGATTCAATTCATGATTCAATTCATTTCTTATTTCATGATTCATGATTCGATTCATGAATCATGATTCATGATTCGATTCATGAATCATGATTCATGATTCAATTCATGATTCAAGATTCAATTCATGATTCATTTCATGATTCATGATTCGATTTATGATTCATGATTCAATTCGTGATTCATGATTCAATTAATGATTCATGATTCATTTCATGAGTCATTTCATGATTCATGATTCCTGATTCAATTCATGATCATGATTCAATTTATGATTCATGATTCATTTCATGATTCATGATTCAATTCATGATTCGATTCATGATTTATGATTCAATTCATGATTCATGAATCATGATTCAATTCATGATTCATGATTCATGATTCAAATTATGATTCATGATTAAATTCATGATTCATGATTTATTTCATGATTCAATTCATGGTTCATGAATCTTGATTCAATTCATGATTTATTTCATGATTCATGATTCGATTCATGATTCATGATTCAATTCTTGATTTATGATTCATGATTCATGATTTAATTCATGATTCATGATTCAATTCATGATTCATGATTCGATTCATGATTCATATTCATGATTCAATTCATGATTCAATTCATGATTTATTTCATAATTAATGATTCGATTCATGATTCATGATTCATGATTCAATTCATGATTCAATTCATGATTTATGATTTAATAATGATTCATGATTCATGATTTAATTCATGATTCATGATTCGATTTATAATTCATGATTCAATTCATGATGCATGATTCAATTCGTGATTCATGATTCAACTCATGATTCATGATTCAATTCATGATTCAATTCATGATTCAATTTATGATTCATAATTCATGATTCAATTCATGATTCAATTTATGAGTCATGATCATGATTCATTTCATGATTCATGATTAATGATTCAATTCATGATTCAATTCATGATTCAATTTATGATTCATAATCATGATTCAATTCATGATTCAATTTATGAGTCATGATTCATGAATCATTTCATGATCATGATTAATGATTCAATTCATGATTCAATTCATGATTCAACTTATGATTTATAATGTCATGATTCAATTCATGATTCAATTCATGATTCATGATTCATGATTCATTCATGATTCATGATTCATGATTCAATTCATGATTCATGATACAATTCATGATTCATGATTCGATTCATGATTCATGATTCATCATTCAATTCATGATTCATGATTCAATTCATGATTCAATTCATGATTTATTTCATGATTCATGATTCAATTCATGATTCAATTCATGATTTATGATTCAATTCATGATTCATGTCATGATGCATGATTCAATTCGTGATTCATGATTCAATTCATGATTCATGATTCATTTCATGTTTCATTTCATGATTCATGATTCCTGATTCAATTCATGATTCATGATTCAATTCATGATTCATGATTCATTTCATGATTCATGATTCAATTCATGATTCAATTCATGATTCAATTTATGATTCATAGTTCATGATTCAATTCATGATTCAATTTATGATTCATGATTCATGATTCAATTCATGATTCATGATTCATGTTTCGATTCATGATTCATGATTCAATTCATGATTCATGATTCATGATTCGATTTATGAATTATGAATCAATTCATGATTCAATTCATGATTCATGATTCATTTCATGATTCATTTCATGATTCATGATTCAATTCAAGATTCATGATTCAATTCATGATTCATTTCATGATTCATTTCATTATCCATGATTCCTGATTCAATTCATGATTCATGATTCATTTCATGATTCAATTCATGATTCATGATTCAATCTTGATTCATGATTCATGATTCAATTCATGATTCAATTCATGATTTATTTCATAATTCATGATTCGATTCATGATTCATTATTCATGATTCAATTCATGATTTATGATTTAATTCATGATTCAATTCATGATTTATTCATAATTCATGATTCGATTCATGATTCATTATTCATGATTCAATTCATGATTTATGATTTAATTCATGATTCATGATTCATGATTTAATACCTGATTCATGATTCATGATTAAATTCCTGAATCATGATTCATTTCATGAATTATGATTTAATTTATGATTCATGACTCATGATTTAATTCCTGATTCATGATTCATGATTCAATTCATGATTCATGATTCATTTCATGATCATGATTTAATTTATGATTCATGACTCATGATTCAATTCATAATTCATGATTCATGATTCAATTCATGATTCATGATTCAATTCATGATTCATGATTCGATTCATGATTCATAATTCAATTCATGATTCATGATTCATGATTCAATTCATGATTCGATTCATGATTCATGATTTAATTCATGATTCATGATTCAATTCATGAGTCATGATTCATGATTCAATTCAAGATTCATGATTCGATTCATGATTCATGATTTATGATTCGATTCATGATTCATGATTCATGATTCAATTCATGATTCATGATTCATGATTCAATTCATAATTCGATTCATGATTCATGATTCAATTCATGATTCATGATTTGATTCATGATTCATGATTCAATTTTTAATTCATGATTCGATTCATGATTCATGATTAAATTTATGATTCATGATTTATGATTCAATTCATGATTCATGATTTATTTCATGATTCAATTCATGTTCATGAATCTTGATTCAATTCATGATTTATTTCATGATTCATGATTCGATTCATGATTCATGATTCATGATTCAATTCATGATTCAATTCATTATTTATTTTATGATTCATGATTCGATTCATGAATCATGATTCATGATTCAATTCATGATTCAAGATTCAATTCATGATTCATTTCATGATTCATGATTCCTGATTCAATTCATGATTCATGATTCAATTCATGATTCATTTCATGATACATGATTCAATTCATGATTCGATTCATGATTTATGATTCAATTCATGATTCATGATTCATAATTCAATTCATGATTCATGATTCGAATTATGATTCATGATTAAATTCATGATTCATGATTTATGATTCAATTCTTAATTCATGATTTATTTCATGATTCAATTCATGGTTCATGAATCTTGATTCAATTCATAATTTATTTCATGATTCATGATTCGATTCATGATTCATGATTCAATTCTTGATTTATGATTCATGATTCATGATTTAATTCATGATTCATGATTCAATTCATGATTCATGATTCGATTCATGATTCATGATTTATGATTCAATTCATGGTTCATGAATCTTTATTGAATTCATGATTTATTTCATGATTCATGATTCAATTCATGATTCATGATTCATGATTCAATTCATGATTCAATTCATGATTTATTTCATAATTCATGATTCGATTCATGATTCATGATTCATGATTCAATTCATGATTCAATTCATGATTTATGATTTAATTAATGATTCATGATTCATGATTTAATTCTGATTCATGATTCATGATTCATGATTCGATTTATAATTCATGATTTAATTCATGATGCATGATTCAATTCGTGATTCATGATTCAACTCATGATTCATAATTCATTTCATGATTCATGATTCCTGATTCAATTCATGATTCATGATTCAATACATGATTCATGATTCATTCCATGATTCATGATTCAATTCATGATTCAATTTATGATTCATAATTCATGATTTAATTCATGATTCAATTTATGATTCATGATTCATGATTCAATTCATTATTCATGATTCATGATTCGATTCATGATTCATGATTCAATTCATGATTCATGATTCAATTCATAATTCGTGATTCATGATTCATGATTCAATTCATGATTCATGATTCGATTCATGATTCATGATTCATGATTCATGATTCAATTCATAATTCATGATTCGATTTATGATTCATGATTCAATTCATGATTCAATTCATGATTCATGATTCAATTCATGATTCATGATTCATTTCATGATTCATTTCATGATTCATGATTCAATTCATGATTCATTTCATGATTCATGATTAATGATTCAATTCATGATTCAATATATGATTCAACTTATGATTTATAATTCATGATTCAATTCATGATTCAATTCATGATTCATGATTCATGATTCAATTCATGATTCATGATTCGATTCATGATTCATCATTCATTATTCAATTCATGATTCATGATTCAATTCATGATTCATGATTCAATTCATGATTCAATTCATGATTTATTTAATGATTCATGATTCGATTCATGATTCATGATTCAGTCATGATTCAATTGATGATTTATGATTCAATTCATGAATTCATGATGCATGATTCAATTCGTGATTCATGATTCAATTCATGATTCATGATTCATTTCATGATTCATTTCATGATTCATGATTCCTGATTCATTCATGATTCATGATTCAATTCATGATTCATGATTCATTTCATGATTCATGATTCAATTCATGATTCAATTCATGATTCAATTTATGATTCATAGTTCATGATTCAATTCATGATTCAATTATGATTCATGATTCATGATTCAATTCATGATTCATGATTCATGTTTCGATTCATGATTCATGATTCAATTCATGATTCATGATTCATGATTCGATTTATGAATTATGAATCAATTCATGATTCAATCATGATTCATGATTCATTTCATGATTCATTTCATGATTCATGATTCAATTCAAGATTCATGATTCAATTCATGATTCATTTCATGATTCATTTCATTATCCATGATTCCTGATTCAATTCATGATTCATTTCATGATTCATGATTCAATTCAAGATTCAAGATTCAATTCATGATTCATTTCATGATTCATTTCATTATCCATGATTCCTGATTCAATTCATGATTCATGATTCAATTCATGATTCTTGATTCATTTCATGATTCATGATTCATGATTCAATTCATGATTCATGATCATGATTCAATTCATGATTCATGATTCAATTCATGAATCATGATTCGATTCATGATTCATGATTCAATTCATGATTCAATTCTTGCTA
>NW_027447369.1:0-32536 GCF_038048845.1 Mixophyes fleayi | reverse complement strand
TCTGTTTTGCGATTTCTCTTGCTCAGAAAGACTTAGAAAGTTGATAATTGTGGGCAATGTTAGAAATGTCATGAGAAACAAGAATTATGTAAAAGAATTGATTTAAGTCATTGTTTCCAAGAGAAAGGGAGACCGGAGTGTAAAAAAGCGTTGTTTTTGGACGGCAATGAAGAAATGACTGTTTTGCGATTTCTCTTGCTCAGAAAGACTTAGAAAGTTGATAATTGTGGGCAATGTTAGAAATGTCATGAGAAACAAGAATTATGAAAAAGAATTGATGTAAGTCATTGTTTCCAAGAGAAAGGGAGACAGGAGTGTAAAAAAGCGTTGTTTTCGGACGGCAATGAAGAAATGACTGTTTTGCGATTTCTCTTGCTCAGAAAGACTTAGAAAGTTGATAATTGTGGGCAATGTTAGAAATGTCATGAGAAACAAGAATTATGTAAAAGAATTGATGTAAGTCATTGTTTCCAAGTTAAAGGGAAACCGGAGTGTAAAAAAGCGTTGTTTTTGGACGGCAATGAAGAAATGACTATGTTTTGCGATTTCTCCTGCTCAGAAAGACTTAGAAAGTTGATAATTGTGGGCAATGTAAGAAATGTCATGAGAAACAAGAAATATGTAACAGAATTGATGTAATTCATTGTTTCCAAGAGAAAGGGAGAGCGGAGTGTAAAAAAGCGTTGTTTTTGGACGGCAATGAAGAAATGACTGTTTTGCGATTTCACTTGCTCAGAAAGACTTAGAAAGTTGATAATTGTGGGCAATGTTAGAAATGTCATGAGAAACAAGAATTATGTAAAAGAATTGATGTAAGTCATTGTTTCCAAGAGAAAGGGAGACCGGAGTGTAAAAAAGCGTTCTTTTTGGACGCCAATGAAGAAATGACTATGTTTTGCGATTTCTCCTGCTCAGAAAGACTTAGAAAGTTGATAATTGTGGGCAATGTTAGAAATGTCATGAGAAACAAGAATTATGTAAAAGAATTGATGTATGTCATTGTTTCCAAGAGAAAGGGAGACCGGAGTGTAAAAAAGCGTTGTTTTTGGACGGCAATGAAGAAATGACTGTTTTGCGATTTCTCTTGCTCAGAAAGACTTAGAAAGTTGATAATTGTGGGCAATGTTAGAAATGTCATGAGAAACAAGAATTATGTAAAAGAATTGATGTAAGTCATTGTTTACAAGAGAAAGGGAGACAGGAGTGTAAAAAAGCGTTGTTTTTGGACGGCAATGAAGAAATGACTTTTTTGCGATTTCTCTTGCTCAGAAAGACTTAGAAAGTTGATAATTGTGGGCAATGTTAGAAATATCATGAGAAACAAGAATTCTGTAAAAGAATTGATGTATGTCATTGTTTCCAAGAGAAAGGGAGACCGGAGTGTAAAAAAGCGTTGTTTTTGGACGGCAATGAAGAAATGACTTTTTTGCGATTTCTCTTGCTCAGAAAGACTTAGAAAGTTGATAATTGTGGGCAATGTTAGAAATGTCATGAGAAACAAGAATTATGTAAAAGAATTGATGTAAGTCATTGTTTCCAAGAGAAAGGGAGACAGGAGTGTAAAAAAGCGTTGTTTTTGGACGCCAATGAAGAAATGACTGTTTTGCGATTTCTCTTGCTCAGAAAGACTTAGAAAGTTGATAATTGTGGGCAATGTTAGAAATGTCATGAGAAACAAGAATTATGTAAAAGAATTGATGTAAGTCATTGTTTCCAAGAGAAAGGGAGACAGGAGTGTAAAAAAGCGTTGTTTTTGGACGCCAATGAAGAAATGACTGTTTTGCGATTTCTCTTGCTCAGAAAGACTTAGAAAGTTGATAATTGTGGGCAATGTTAGAAATGTCATGAGAAACAAGAATTATGTAAAAGAATTGATGTAAGTCATTGTTTCCAAGAGAAAGGGAGACCGGAGTGTAAAAAAGCGTTGTTTTTGGACGCCAATGAAGAAATGACTATGTTTTGCGATTTCTCCTGCTCAGAAAGACTTAGAAAGTTGATAATTGTGGGCAATGTTAGAAATGTCATGAGAAACAAGAATTATGTAAAAGAATTGATGTATGTCAGTGTTTCCAAGAGAAAGGGAGACCGGAGTGTAAAAAAGCGTTGTTTTTGGACGCCAATGAAGAAATGACTATGTTTTGCGATTTCTCCTGCTCAGAAAGACTTAGAAAGTTGATAATTGTGGGCAATGTTAGAAATGTCATGAGAAACAAGAATTATGTAAAAGAATTGATGTATGTCATTGTTTCCAAGAGAAAGGGAGACCGGAGTGTAAAAAAGCGTTGCTTTTGGACGGCAATGAAGAAATGACTGTTTTGCGATTTCTCTTGCTCAGAAAGACTTAGAAAGTTGATAATTGTGGGCAATGATAGAAATGTCATGAGAAACAAGAATTATGTAAAAGAATTGATGTAAGTCATTGTTTCCAAGAGAAAGGGAGACCGGAGTGTAAAAAAGCGTTGTTTTTGGACGCCAATGAAGAAATGACTATGTTTTGCGATTTCTCCTGCTCAGAAAGACTTAGAAAGTTGATAATTGTGGGCAATGTTAGAAATATCATGAGAAACAAGAATTATGTAAAAGAATTGATGTATGTCATTGTTTCCAAGAGAAAGGGAGACCGGAGTGTAAAAAAGCGTTGTTTTTGGACGGCAATGAAGAAATGACTTTTTTGCGATTTCTCTTGCTCAGAAAGACTTAGAAAGTTGATAATTGTGGGCAATGTTAGAAATGTCATGAGAAACAAGAATTCTGTAAAAGAATTGATGTAAGTCATTGTTTCCAAGAGAAAGGGAGACAGGAGTGTAAAAAAGCGTTGTTTTTGGACGGCAATGAAGAAATGACTATGTTTTGCGATTTCTCCTGCTCAGAAAGACTTAGAAAGTTGATAATTGTGGGCAATGTTAGAAATGTCATGAGAAACAAGAATTCTGTAATAGAATTGATGTAAGTCATTGTTTCCAAGAGAAAGGGAGAGCGGAGTGTAAAAAAGCGTTGTTTTTGGACGGCAATGAAGAAATGACTGTTTTGCGATTTCACTTGCTCAGAAAGACTTAGAAAGTTGATAATTGTGGGCAATGTTAGAAATGTCATGAGAAACAAGAATTATGTAAAAGAATTGATGTAAGTCATTGTTTCCAAGAGAAAGGGAGACCGGAGTGTAAAAAAGCGTTGTTTTTGGACGCCAATGAAGAAATGACTATGTTTTGCGATTTCTCCTGCTCAGAAAGACTTAGAAAGTTGATAATTGTGGGCAATGTTAGAAATGTCATGAGAAACAAGAATTATGTAAAAGAATTGATGTATGTCATTGTTTCCAAGAGAAAGGGAGACCGGAGTGTAAAAAGCGTTGTTTTTCGACGGCAATGAAGAAATGACTGTTTTGCGATTTCTCTTGCTCAGAAAGACTTAGAAAGTTGATAATTGTGGGCAATGTTAGAAATGTCATGAGAAACAAGAATTATGTAAAAGAATTGATGTAAGTCATTGTTTCCAAGAGAAAGGGAGACAGGAGTGTAAAAAAGCGTTGTTTTTGGACGGCAATGAAGAAATGACTATGTTTTGCGATTTCTCCTGCTCAGAAAGACTTAGAAAGTTGATAATTGTGGGCAATGTAAGAAATGTCATGAGAAACAAGAATTATGTAAAAGAATTGATGTAAGTCATTGTTTCCAAGAGAAAGGGAGACAGGAGTGTAAAAAGCGTTGTTTTTGGACGCCAATGAAGAAATGACTGTTTTGCGATTTCTCTTGCTCAGAAAGACTTAGAAAGTTGATAATTGTGGGCAATGTTAGAAATGTCATGAGAAACAAGAATTATGTAAAAGAATTGATGTAAGTCATTGTTTCCAAGAGAAAGGGAGACAGGAGTGTAAAAAAGTGTTGTTTTTGGACGGCAATGAAGAAATGACTATGTTTTGCGATTTCTCCTGCTCAGAAAGACTTAGAAAGTTGACAATTGTGGGCAATGTAAGAAATGTCATGAGAAACAAGAATTATGTAAAAGAATTGATGTAAGTCATTGTTTCCAAGAGAAAGGGAGACAGGAGTGTAAAAAAGCGTTGTTTTTGGACGGCAATGAAGAAATGACTGTTTTGCGATTTCTCTTGCTCAGAAAGACTTAGAAAGTTGATAATTGTGGGCAATGTTAGAAATGTCATGAGAAACAAGAATTATGTAAAAGAATTGATGTATGTCATTGTTTCCAAGAGAAAGGGAGACCGGAGTGTAAAAAAGCGTTGTTTTTGGACGGCAATGAAGAAATGACTGTTTTGCGATTTCTCTTGCTCAGAAAGACTTAGAAAGTTGATAATTGTGAGCAATGTTAGAAATGTCATGAGAAACAAGAATTATGTAAAAGAATTGATGTAAGTCATTGTTTCCAAGAGAAAGGGAGACAGGAGTGTAAAAAAGCGTTGTTTTTGGACGGCAATGAAGAAATGACTATGTTTTGCGATTTCTCCTGCTCAGAAAGACTTAGAAAGTTGATAATTGTGGGCAATGTAAGAAATGTCATGAGAAACAAGAATTATGTAAAAGAATTGATGTAAGTCATTGTTTCCAAGAGAAAGGGAGACAGGAGTGTAAAAAAGCGTTGTTTTTGGACGCCAATGAAGAAATGACTGTTTTGCGATTTCTCTTGCTCAGAAAGACTTAGAAAGTTGATAATTGTGGGCAATGTTAGAAATGTCATGAGAAACAAGAATTATGTAAAATAATTGATGTAAGTCATTGTTTCCAAGAGAAAGGGAGACAGGAGTGTAAAAAAGCGTTGTTTTTGGACGCCAATGAAGAAATGACTATGTTTTGCGATTTCTCCTGCTCAGAAAGACTTAGAAAGTTGATAATTGTGGGCAATGTTAGAAATGTCATGAGAAACAAGAATTATGTAAAAGAATTGATGTATGTCATTGTTTCCAAGAGAAAGGGAGACCGGAGTGTAAAAAAGCGTTGTTTTTGGACGGCAATGAAGAAATGACTGTTTTGCGATTTCTCTTGCTCAGAAAGACTTAGAAAGTTGATAATTGTGGGCAATGTTAGAAATGTCATGAGAAACAAGAATTATGTAAAAGAATTGATGTAAGTCATTGTTTCCAAGAGGCAGGGAGACATGAGTGTAAAAAAGCGTTGTTTTTGGACGGCAATGAAGAAATGACTATGTTTTGCGATTTCTCCTGCTCAGAAAGACTTAGAAAGTTGATAATTGTGGGCAATGTAAGAAATGTCATGAGAAACAAGAATTATGTAAAAGAATTGATGTAAGTCATTGTTTCCAAGAGAAAGGGAGACAGGAGTGTAAAAAAGCGTTGTTTTTGGACGGCAATGAAGAAATGACTGTTTTGCGATTTCTCTTGCTCAGAAAGACTTAGAAAGTTGATAATTGTGGGCAATGTTAGAAATGTCATGAGAAACAAGAATTATGTAAAAGAATTGATGTAAGTCATTGTTTCCAAGAGAAAGGGAGACAGGAGTGTAAAAAAGCGTTGTTTTTGGACGCCAATGAAGAAATGACTATGTTTTGCGATTTCTCCTGCTCAGAAAGACTTAGAAAGTTGATAATTGTGGGCAATGTTAGAAATGTCATGAGAAACAAGAATTATGTAAAAGAATTGATGTATGTCATTGTTTCCAAGAGAAAGTGAGACCGGAGTGTAAAAAAGCGTTGTTTTTGGACGGCAATGAAAAAATGACTGTTTTGCGATTTCTCCTGCTCAGATAGACTTAGAAAGTTGATAATTGTGGGCAATGTAAGAAATGTCATGAGAAACAAGAATTATGTAAAAGAATTGATGTAAGTCATTGTTTCCAAGAGAAAGGGAGACAGGAGTGTAAAAAAGCGTTGTTTTTGGACGGCAATGAAGAAATGACTATGTTTTGCGATTTCTCCTGCTCAAAAAGACTTAGAAAGTTGATAATTGTGGGCAATGTAAGAAATGTCATGAGAAACAAGAATTATGTAAAAGAATTGATGTAAGTCATTGTTTCCAAGAGAAAGGGAGACCGGAGTGTAAAAAAGCGTTGTTTTTGGACGGCAATGAAGAAATGACTTTTTTGCGATTTCTCTTGCTCAGAAAGACTTAGAAAGTTGATAATTGTGGGCAATGTTAGAAATGTCATGAGAAACAAGAATTATGTAAAAGAATTGATGTAAGTCATTGTTTCCAAGAGAAAGGGAGACAGGAGTGTAAAAAAGCGTTGTTTTTGGACGGCAATGAAGAAATGACTATGTTTTGCGATTTCTCCTGCTCAGAAAGACTTAGAAAGTTGATAATTGTGGGCAATGTAAGAAATGTCATGAGAAACAAGAATTATGTAAAAGAATTGATGTAAGTCATTGTTTCCAAGAGAAAGGGAGACAGGAGTGTAAAAAAGCGTTGTTTTTGGACGCCAATGAAGAAATGACTGTTTTGCGATTTCTCTTGCTCAGAAAGACTTAGAAAGTTGATAATTGTGGGCAATGTTAGAAATGTCATGAGAAACAAGAATTATGTAAAAGAATTGATGTAAGTCATTGTTTCCAAGAGAAAGGGAGACAGGAGTGTAAAAAAGCGTTGTTTTTGGACGCCAATGAAGAAATGACTGTTTTGCGATTTCTCTTGCTCAGAAAGACTTAGAAAGTTGATAATTGTGGGCAATGTTAGAAATGTCATGAGAAACAAGAATTATGTAAAAGAATTGATGTAAGTCATTGTTTCCAAGAGAAAGGGAGACCGGAGTGTAAAAAAGCGTTGTTTTTGGACGCCAATGAAGAAATGACTATGTTTTGCGATTTCTCCTGCTCAGAAAGACTTAGAAAGTTGATAATTGTGGGCAATGTTAGAAATGTCATGAGAAACAAGAATTATGTAAAAGAATTGATGTATGTCATTGTTTCCAAGAGAAAGGGAGACCGGAGTGTAAAAAAGCGTTGTTTTTGGACGCCAATGAAGAAATGACTATGTTTTGCGATTTCTCCTGCTCAGAAAGACTTAGAAAGTTGATAATTGTGGGCAATGTTAGAAATGTCATGAGAAACAAGAATTATGTAAAAGAATTGATGTATGTCATTGTTTCCAAGAGAAAGGGAGACCGGAGTGTAAAAAAGCGTTGCTTTTGGACGGCAATGAAGAAATGACTGTTTTGCGATTTCTCTTGCTCAGAAAGACTTAGAAAGTTGATAATTGTGGGCAATGATAGAAATGTCATGAGAAACAAGAATTATGTAAAAGAATTGATGTAAGTCATTGTTTCCAAGAGAAAGGGAGACCGGAGTGTAAAAAAGCGTTGTTTTTGGACGGCAATGAAGAAATGACTTTTTTGCGATTTCTCTTGCTCAGAAAGACTTAGAAAGTTGATAATTGTGGGCAATGTTAGAAATGTCATGAGAAACAAGAATTCTGTAAAAGAATTGATGTAAGTCATTGTTTCCAAGAGAAAGGGAGACAGGAGTGTAAAAAAGCGTTGTTTTTGGATGGCAATGAAGAAATGACTATGTTTTGCGATTTCTCCTGCTCAGAAAGACTTAGAAAGTTGATAATTGTGGGCAATGTTAGAAATGTCATGAGAAACAAGAATTCTGTAAAAGAATTGATGTAAGTCATTGTTTCCAAGAGAAAGGGAGAGCGGAGTGTAAAAAAGCGTTGTTTTTGGACGGCAATGAAGAAATGACTGTTTTGCGATTTCACTTGCTCAGAAAGACTTAGAAAGTTGATAATTGTGGGCAATGTTAGAAATGTCATGAGAAACAAGAATTATGTAAAAGAATTGATGTAAGTCATTGTTTCCAAGAGAAAGGGAGACCGGAGTGTAAAAAAGCGTTGTTTTTGGACGCCAATGAAGAAATGACTATGTTTTGCGATTTCTCCTGCTCAGAAAGACTTAGAAAGTTGATAATTGTGGGCAATGTTAGAAATGTCATGAGAAACAAGAATTATGTAAAAGAATTGATGTATGTCATTGTTTCCAAGAGAAAGGGAGACCGGAGTGTAAAAAAGCGTTGTTTTTGGACGGCAATGAAGAAATGACTGTTTTGCGATTTCTCTTGCTCAGAAAGACTTAGAAAGTTGATAATTGTGGGCAATGTTAGAAATGTCATGAGAAACAAGAATTATGTAAAAGAATTGATGTAAGTCATTGTTTCCAAGAGAAAGGGAGACAGGAGTGTAAAAAAGCGTTGTTTTTGGACGGCAATGAAGAAATGACTATGTTTTGCGATTTCTCCTGCTCAGAAAGACTTAGAAAGTTGATAATTGTGGGCAATGTAAGAAATGTCATGAGAAACAAGAATTATGTAAAAGAATTGATGTAAGTCATTGTTTCCAAGAGAAAGGGAGACAGGAGTGTAAAAAAGCGTTGTTTTTGGACGCCAATGAAGAAATGACTATGTTTTGCGATTTCTCCTGCTCAGAAAGACTTAGAAAGTTGATAATTGTGGGCAATGTAAGAAATGTCATGAGAAACAAGAATTATGTAAAAGAATTGATGTAAGTCATTGTTTCCAAGAGAAAGGGAGACCGGGCTGTAAAAAAGCATTGTTTTTGGACGGCAATGAAGAAATGACTGTTTTGCGATTTCTCTTGCTCAGAAAGACTTAGAAAGTTGATAATTGTGGGCAATGTTAGAAATGTCATAAGAAACAAGAATTATGTAAAAGAATTGATTTAAGTCATTGTTTCCAAGAGAAAGGGAGACCGGAGTGTAAAAAAGCGTTGTTTTTGGACGGCAATGAAGAAATGACTGTTTTGCGATTTCTCTTGCTCAGAAAGACTTAGAAAGTTGATAATTGTGGGCAATGTTAGAAATGTCATGAGAAACAAGAATTATGAAAAAGAATTGATGTAAGTCATTGTTTCCAAGAGAAAGGGAGACAGGAGTGTAAAAAAGCGTTGTTTTCGGACGGCAATGAAGAAATGACTGTTTTGCGATTTCTCTTGCTCAGAAAGACTTAGAAAGTTGATAATTGTGGGCAATGTTAGAAATTTCATGAGAAACAAGAATTATGTAAAAGAATTGATGTAAGTCATTGTTTCCAAGTTAAAGGGAAACCGGAGTGTAAAAAAGCGTTGTTTTTGGACGGCAATGAAGAAATGACTATGTTTTGCGATTTCTCCTGCTCAGAAAGACTTAGAAAGTTGATAATTGTGGGCAATGTAAGAAATGTCATGAGAAACAAGAAATATGTAAAAGAATTGATGTAATTCATTGTTTCCAAGAGAAAGGGAGAGCGGTGTGTAAAAAAGCGTTGTTTTTGGAAGGCAACGAAGAAATGACTGTTTTGCGATTTCACTTGCTCAGAAAGACTTAGAAAGTTGATAATTGTGGGCAATGTTAGAAATGTCATGAGAAACAAGAATTATGTAAAAGAATTGATGTAAGTCATTGTTTCCAAGAGAAAGGGAGACCGGAGTGTAAAAAAGCGTTCTTTTTGGACGCCAATGAAGAAATGACTATGTTTTGCGATTTCTCCTGCTCAGAAAGACTTAGAAAGTTGATAATTGTGGGCAATGTTAGAAATGTCATGAGAAACAAGAATTATGTAAAAGAATTGATGTATGTCATTGTTTCCAAGAGAAAGGGAGACCGGAGTGTAAAAAAGCGTTGTTTTTGGACGGCAATGAAGAAATGACTGTTTTGCGATTTCTCTTGCTCAGAAAGACTTAGAAAGTTGATAATTGTGGGCAATGTTAGAAATGTCATGAGAAACAAGAATTATGTAAAAGAATTGATGTAAGTCATTGTTTACAAGAGAAAGGGAGACAGGAGTGTAAAAAAGCGTTGTTTTTGGACGGCAATGAAGAAATGACTTTTTTGCGATTTCTCTTGCTCAGAAAGACTTAGAAAGTTGATAATTGTGGGCAATGTTAGAAATATCATGAGAAACAAGAATTCTGTAAAAGAATTGATGTATGTCATTGTTTCCAAGAGAAAGGGAGACCGGAGTGTAAAAAAGCGTTGTTTTTGGACGGCAATGAAGAAATTACTTTTTTGCGATTTCTCTTGCTCAGAAAGACTTAGAAAGTTGATAATTGTGGGCAATGTTAGAAATGTCATGAGAAACAAGAATTATGTAAAAGAATTGATGTAAATCATTGTTTCCAAGAGAAAGGGAGACAGGAGTGTAAAAAAGCGTTGTTTTTGGACGCCAATGAAGAAATGACTGTTTTGCGATTTCTCTTGCTCAGAAAGACTTAGAAAGTTGATAATTGTGGGCAATGTTAGAAATGTCATGAGAAACAAGAATTATGTAAAAGAATTGATGTAAGTCATTGTTTCCAAGAGAAAGGGAGACAGGAGTGTAAAAAAGCGTTGTTTTTGGACGCCAATGAAGAAATGACTGTTTTGCGATTTCTCTTGCTCAGAAAGACTTAGAAAGTTGATAATTGTGGGCAATGTTAGAAATGTCATGAGAAACAAGAATTATGTAAAAGAATTGATGTAAGTCATTGTTTCCAAGAGAAAGGGAGACCGGAGTGTAAAAAAGCGTTGTTTTTGGACGCCAATGAAGAAATGACTATGTTTTGCGATTTCTCCTGCTCAGAAAGACTTAGAAAGTTGATAATTGTGGGCAATGTTAGAAATGTCATGAGAAACAAGAATTATGTAAAAGAATTGATGTATGTCATTGTTTCCAAGAGAAAGGGAGACCGGAGTGTAAAAAAGCGTTGTTTTTGGACGCCAATGAAGAAATGACTATGTTTTGCGATTTCTCCTGCTCAGAAAGACTTAGAAAGTTGATAATTGTGGGCAATGTTAGAAATGTCATGAGAAACAAGAATTATGTAAAAGAATTGATGTATGTCATTGTTTCCAAGAGAAAGGGAGACCGGAGTGTAAAAAAGCGTTGCTTTTGGACGGCAATGAAGAAATGACTGTTTTGCGATTTCTCTTGCTCAGAAAGACTTAGAAAGTTGATAATTGTGGGCAATGATAGAAATGTCATGAGAAACAAGAATTATGTAAAAGAATTGATGTAAGTCATTGTTTCCAAGAGAAAGGGAGACCGGAGTGTAAAAAAGCGTTGTTTTTGGACGCCAATGAAGAAATGACTATGTTTTGCGATTTCTCCTGCTCAGAAAGACTTAGAAAGTTGATAATTGTGGGCAATGTTAGAAATATCATGAGAAACAAGAATTATGTAAAAGAATTGATGTATGTCATTGTTTCCAAGAGAAAGGGAGACCGGAGTGTAAAAAAGCGTTGTTTTTGGACGGCAATGAAGAAATGACTTTTTTGCGATTTCTCTTGCTCAGAAAGACTTAGAAAGTTGATAATTGTGGGCAATGTTAGAAATGTCATGAGAAACAAGAATTCTGTAAAAGAATTGATGTAAGTCATTGTTTCCAAGAGAAAGGGAGACAGGAGTGTAAAAAAGCGTTGTTTTTGGACGGCAATGAAGAAATGACTATGTTTTGCGATTTCTCCTGCTCAGAAAGACTTAGAAAGTTGATAATTGTGGGCAATGTTAGAAATGTCATGAGAAACAAGAATTCTGTAAAAGAATTGATGTAAGTCATTGTTTCCAAGAGAAAGGGAGAGCGGAGTGTAAAAAAGCGTTGTTTTTGGACGGCAATGAAGAAATGACTGTTTTGCGATTTCACTTGCTCAGAAAGACTTAGAAAGTTGATAATTGTGGGCAATGTTAGAAATGTCATGAGAAACAAGAATTATGTAAAAGAATTGATGTAAGTCATTGTTTCCAAGAGAAAGGGAGAGCGGAGTGTAAAAAAGCGTTGTTTTTGGACGGCAATGAAGAAATGACTGTTTTGCGATTTCACTTGCTCAGAAAGACTTAGAAAGTTGATAATTGTGGGCAATGTTAGAAATGTCATGAGAAACAAGAATTATGTAAAAGAATTGATGTAAGTCATTGTTTCCAAGAGAAAGGGAGACAGGAGTGTAAAAAAGCGTTGTTTTTGGACGGCAATAAAGAAATGACTATGTTTTGCGATTTCTCCTGCTCAGAAAGACTTAGAAAGTTGATAATTGTGGGCAATGTAAGAAATGTCATGAGAAACAAGAATTATGTAAAAGAATTGATGTAAGTCATTGTTTCCAAGAGAAAGGGAGACAGGAGTGTAAAAAAGCGTTGTTTTTGGACGCCAATGAAGAAATGACTGTTTTGCGATTTCTCTTGCTCAGAAAGACTTAGAAAGTTGATAATTGTGGGCAATGTTAGAAATGTCATGAGAAACAAGAATTATGTAAAAGAATTGATGTAAGTCATTGTTTCCAAGAGAAAGGGAGACAGGAGTGTAAAAAAGTGTTGTTTTTGGACGGCAATGAAGAAATGACTATGTTTTGCGATTTCTCCTGCTCAGAAAGACTTAGAAAGTTGACAATTGTGGGCAATGTAAGAAATGTCATGAGAAACAAGAATTATGTAAAAGAATTGATGTAAGTCATTGTTTCCAAGAGAAAGGGAGACAGGAGTGTAAAAAAGCGTTGTTTTTGGACGGCAATGAAGAAATGACTATGTTTTGCGATTTCTCCTGCTCAGAAAGACTTAGAAAGTTGATAATTGTGGGCAATGTAAGAAATGTCATGAGAAACAAGAATTATGTAAAAGAATTGATGTAAGTCATTGTTTCCAAGAGAAAGGGAGACAGGAGTGTAAAAAAGCGTTGTTTTTGGACGCCAATGAAGAAATGACTGTTTTGCGATTTCTCTTGCTCAGAAAGACTTAGAAAGTTGATAATTGTGGGCAATGTTAGAAATGTCATGAGAAACAAGAATTATGTAAAATAATTGATGTAAGTCATTGTTTCCAAGAGAAAGGGAGACAGGAGTGTAAAAAAGCGTTGTTTTTGGACGCCAATGAAGAAATGACTATGTTTTGCGATTTCTCCTGCTCAGAAAGACTTAGAAAGTTGATAATTGTGGGCAATGTTAGAAATGTCATGAGAAACAAGAATTATGTAAAAGAATTGATGTATGTCATTGTTTCCAAGAGAAAGGGAGACCGGAGTGTAAAAAAGCGTTGTTTTTGGACGGCAATGAAGAAATGACTGTTTTGCGATTTCTCTTGCTCAGAAAGACTTAGAAAGTTGATAATTGTGGGCAATGTTAGAAATGTCATGAGAAACAAGAATTATGTAAAAGAATTGATGTAAGTCATTGTTTCCAAGAGGCAGGGAGACATGAGTGTAAAAAAGCGTTGTTTTTGGACGGCAATGAAGAAATGACTATGTTTTGCGATTTCTCCTGCTCAGAAAGACTTAGAAAGTTGATAATTGTGGGCAATGTAAGAAATGTCATGAGAAACAAGAATTATGTAAAAGAATTGATGTAAGTCATTGTTTCCAAGAGAAAGGGAGACAGGAGTGTAAAAAAGCGTTGTTTTTGGACGGCAATGAAGAAATGACTGTTTTGCGATTTCTCTTGCTCAGAAAGACTTAGAAAGTTGATAATTGTGGGCAATGTTAGAAATGTCATGAGAAACAAGAATTATGTAAAAGAATTGATGTAAGTCATTGTTTCCAAGAGAAAGGGAGACAGGAGTGTAAAAAAGCGTTGTTTTTGGACGCCAATGAAGAAATGACTATGTTTTGCGATTTCTCCTGCTCAGAAAGACTTAGAAAGTTGATAATTGTGGGCAATGTTAGAAATGTCATGAGAAACAAGAATTATGTAAAAGAATTGATGTATGTCATTGTTTCCAAGAGAAAGTGAGACCGGAGTGTAAAAAAGCGTTGTTTTTGGACGGCAATGTAGAAATGACTGTTTTGCGATTTCTCCTGCTCAGAAAGACTTAGAAAGTTGATAATTGTGGGCAATGTAAGAAATGTCATGAGAAACAAGAATTATGTAAAAGAATTGATGTAAGTCATTGTTTCCAAGAGAAAGGGAGACAGGAGTGTAAAAAAGCGTTGTTTTTGGACGGCAATGAAGAAATGACTATGTTTTGCGATTTCTCCTGCTCAAAAAGACTTAGAAAGTTGATAATTGTGGGCAATGTAAGAAATGTCATGAGAAACAAGAATTATGTAAAAGAATTGATGTAAGTCATTGTTTCCAAGAGAAAGGGAGACCGGAGTGTAAAAAAGCGTTGTTTTTGGACGGCAATGAAGAAATGACTTTTTTGCGATTTCTCTTGCTCAGAAAGACTTAGAAAGTTGATAATTGTGGGCAATGTTAGAAATGTCATGAGAAACAAGAATTATGTAAAAGAATTGATGTAAGTCATTGTTTCCAAGAGAAAGGGAGACAGGAGTGTAAAAAAGCGTTGTTTTTGGACGGCAATGAAGAAATGACTATGTTTTGCGATTTCTCCTGCTCAGAAAGACTTAGAAAGTTGATAATTGTGGGCAATGTAAGAAATGTCATGAGAAACAAGAATTATGTAAAAGAATTGATGTAAGTCATTGTTTCCAAGAGAAAGGGAGACAGGAGTGTAAAAAAGCGTTGTTTTTGGACGCCAATGAAGAAATGACTGTTTTGCGATTTCTCTTGCTCAGAAAGACTTAGAAAGTTGATAATTGTGGGCAATGTTAGAAATGTCATGAGAAACAAGAATTATGTAAAAGAATTGATGTAAGTCATTGTTTCCAAGAGAAAGGGAGACAGGAGTGTAAAAAAGCGTTGTTTTTGGACGCCAATGAAGAAATGACTGTTTTGCGATTTCTCTTGCTCAGAAAGACTTAGAAAGTTGATAATTGTGGGCAATGTTAGAAATGTCATGAGAAACAAGAATTATGTAAAAGAATTGATGTAAGTCTTTGTTTCCAAGAGAAAGGGAGACCGGAGTGTAAAAAAGCGTTGTTTTTGGACGCCAATGAAGAAATGACTATGTTTTGCGATTTCTCCTGCTCAGAAAGACTTAGAGAGTTGATAATTGTGGGCAATGTTAGAAATGTCATGAGAAACAAGAATTATGTAAAAGAATTGATGTATGTCATTGTTTCCAAGAGAAAGGGAGACCGGAGTGTAAAAAAGCGTTGTTTTTGGACGCCAATGAAGAAATGACTATGTTTTGCGATTTCTCCTGCTCAGAAAGACTTAGAAAGTTGATAATTGTGGGCAATGTTAGAAATGTCATGAGAAACAAGAATTATGTAAAAGAATTGATGTATGTCATTGTTTCCAAGAGAAAGGGAGACCGGAGTGTAAAAAAGCGTTGCTTTTGGACGGCAATGAAGAAATGACTGTTTTGCGATTTCTCTTGCTCAGAAAGACTTAGAAAGTTGATAATTGTGGGCAATGATAGAAATGTCATGAGAAACAAGAATTATGTAAAAGAATTGATGTAAGTCATTGTTTCCAAGAGAAAGGGAGACCGGAGTGTAAAAAAGCGTTGTTTTTGGACGCCAATGAAGAAATGACTATGTTTTGCGATTTCTCCTGCTCAGAAAGACTTAGAAAGTTGATAATTGTGGGCAATGTTAGAAATATCATGAGAAACAAGAATTATGTAAAAGAATTGATGTATGTCATTGTTTCCAAGAGAAAGGGAGACCGGAGTGTAAAAAAGCGTTGTTTTTGGACGGCAATGAAGAAATGACTTTTTTGCGATTTCTCTTGCTCAGAAAGACTTAGAAAGTTGATAATTGTGGGCAATGTTAGAAATGTCATGAGAAACAAGAATTCTGTAAAAGAATTGATGTAAGTCATTGTTTCCAAGAGAAAGGGAGACAGGAGTGTAAAAAAGCGTTGTTTTTGGATGGCAATGAAGAAATGACTATGTTTTGCGATTTCTCCTGCTCAGAAAGACTTAGAAAGTTGATAATTGTGGGCAATGTTAGAAATGTCATGAGAAACAAGAATTCTGTAAAAGAATTGATGTAAGTCATTGTTTCCAAGAGAAAGGGAGAGCGGAGTGTAAAAAAGCGTTGTTTTTGGACGGCAATGAAGAAATGACTGTTTTGCGATTTCACTTGCTCAGAAAGACTTAGAAAGTTGATAATTGTGGGCAATGTTAGAAATGTCATGTGAAACAAGAATTATGTAAAAGAATTGATGTAAGTCATTGTTTCCAAGAGAAAGGGAGACCGGAGTGTAAAAAAGCGTTGTTTTTGGACGCCAATGAAGAAATGACTATGTTTTGCGATTTCTCCTGCTCAGAAAGACTTAGAAAGTTGATAATTGTGGGCAATGTTAGAAATGTCATGAGAAACAAGAATTATGTAAAAGAATTGATGTATGTCATTGTTTCCAAGAGAAAGGGAGACCGGAGTGTAAAAAAGCGTTGTTTTTGGACGGCAATGAAGAAATGACTGTTTTGCGATTTCTCTTGCTCAGAAAGACTTAGAAAGTTGATAATTGTGGGCAATGTTAGAAATGTCATGAGAAACAAGAATTATGTAAAAGAATTGATGTAAGTCATTGTTTCCAAGAGAAAGGGAGACAGGAGTGTAAAAAAGCGTTGTTTTTGGACGGCAATGAAGAAATGACTATGTTTTGCGATTTCTCCTGCTCAGAAAGACTTGGAAAGTTGATAATTGTGGGCAATGTAAGAAATGTCATGAGAAACAAGAATTATGTAAAAGAATTGATGTAAGTCATTGTTTCCAAGAGAAAGGGAGACAGGAGTGTAAAAAAGCGTTGTTTTTGGACGCCAATGAAGAAATGACTGTTTTGCGATTTCTCTTGCTCAGAAAGACTTAGAAAGTTGATAATTGTGGGCAATGTTAGAAATGTCATGAGAAACAAGAATTATGTAAAAGAATTGATGTAAGTCATTGTTTCCAAGAGAAAGGGAGACAGGAGTGTAAAAAAGTGTTGTTTTTGGACGGCAATGAAGAAATGACTATGTTTTGCGATTTCTCCTGCTCAGAAAGACTTAGAAAGTTGACAATTGTGGGCAATGTAAGAAATGTCATGAGAAACAAGAATTATGTAAAAGAATTGATGTAAGTCATTGTTTCCAAGAGAAAGGGAGACAGGAGTGTAAAAAAGCGTTGTTTTTGGACGGCAATGAAGAAATGACTGTTTTGCGATTTCTCTTGCTCAGAAAGACTTAGAAAGTTGATAATTGTGGGCAATGTTAGAAATGTCATGAGAAACAAGAATTATGTAAAAGAATTGATGTATGTCATTGTTTCCAAGAGAAAGGAGACCGGAGTGTAAAAAAGCGTTGTTTTTGGACGGCAATGAAGAAATGACTGTTTTGCGATTTCTCTTGCTCAGAAAGACTTAGAATGTTGATAATTGTGAGCAATGTTAGAAATGTCATGAGAAACAAGAATTATGTAAAAGAATTGATGTAAGTCATTGTTTCCAAGAGAAAGGGAGACAGGAGTGTAAAAAAGCGTTGTTTTTGGACGGCAATGAAGAAATGACTATGTTTTGCGATTTCTCCTGCTCAGAAAGACTTAGAAAGTTGATAATTGTGGGCAATGTAAGAAATGTCATGAGAAACAAGAATTATGTAAAAGAATTGATGTAAGTCATTGTTTCCAAGAGAAAGGGAGACAGGAGTGTAAAAAAGCGTTGTTTTTGGACGCCAATGAAGAAATGACTGTTTTGCGATTTCTCTTGCTCAGAAAGACTTAGAAAGTTGATAATTGTGGGCAATGTTAGAAATGTCATGAGAAACAAGAATTATGTAAAATAATTGATGTAAGTCATTGTTTCCAAGAGAAAGGGAGACAGGAGTGTAAAAAAGCGTTGTTTTGGACGCCAATGAAGAAATGACTATGTTTTGCGATTTCTCCTGCTCAGAAAGACTTAGAAAGTTGATAATTGTGGGCAATGTTAGAAATGTCATGAGAAACAAGAATTATGTAAAAGAATTGATGTATGTCATTGTTTCCAAGAGAAAGGGAGACCGGAGTGTAAAAAAGCGTTGTTTTTGGACGGCAATGAAGAAATGACTGTTTTGCGATTTCTCTTGCTCAGAAAGACTTAGAAAGTTGATAATTGTGGGCAATGTTAGAAATGTCATGAGAAACAAGAATTATGTAAAAGAATTGATGTAAGTCATTGTTTCCAAGAGGCAGGGAGACAGGAGTATAAAAAAGCGTTGTTTTTGGACGGCAATGAAGAAATGACTATGTTTTGCGATTTCTCCTGCTCAGAAAGACTTAGAAAGTTGATAATTGTGGGCAATGTAAGAAATGTCATGAGAAACAAGAATTATGTAAAAGAATTGATGTAAGTCATTGTTTCCAAGAGAAAGGGAGACAGGAGTGTAAAAAAGCGTTGTTTTTGGACGGCAATGAAGAAATGACTGTTTTGCGATTTCTCTTGCTCAGAAAGACTTAGAAAGTTGATAATTGTGGGCAATGTTAGAAATGTCATGAGAAACAAGAATTATGTAAAAGAATTGATGTAAGTCATTGTTTCCAAGAGAAAGTGAGACCGGAGTGTAAAAAAGCGTTGTTTTTGGACGGCAATGAAGAAATGACTGTTTTGCGATTTCTCCTGCTCAGAAAGACTTAGAAAGTTGATAATTGTGGGCAATGTAAGAAATGTCATGAGAAACAAGAATTATGTAAAAGAATTGATGTAAGTCATTGTTTCCAAGAGAAAGGGAGACAGGAGTGTAAAAAAGCGTTGTTTTTGGACGGCAATGAAGAAATGACTATGTTTTGCGATTTCTCCTGCTCAAAAAGACTTAGAAAGTTGATAATTGTGGGCAATGTAAGAAATGTCATGAGAAACAAGAATTATGTAAAAGAATTGATGTAAGTCATTGTTTCCAAGAGAAAGGGAGACAGGAGTGTAAAAAAGCGTTGTTTTTGGACGGCAATGAAGAAATGACTGTTTTGCGATTTCTCTTGCTCAGAAAGACTTAGAAAGTTGATAATTGTGGGCAATGTTAGAAATGTCATGAGAAACAAGAATTATGTAAAAGAATTGATGTAAGTCATTGTTTCCAAGAGAAAGGGAGACAGGAGTGTAAAAAAGCGTTGTTTTTGGACGCCAATGAAGAAATGACTATGTTTTGCGATTTCTCCTGCTCAGAAAGACTTAGAAAGTTGATAATTGTGGGCAATGTTAGAAATGTCATGAGAAACAAGAATTATGTAAAAGAATTGATGTATGTCATTGTTTCCAAGAGAAAGTGAGACCGGAGTGTAAAAAAGCGTTGTTTTTGGACGGCAATGAAGAAATGACTGTTTTGCGATTTCTCCTGCTCAGAAAGACTTAGAAAGTTGATAATTGTGGGCAATGTAAGAAATGTCATGAGAAACAAGAATTATGTAAAAGAATTGATGTAAGTCATTGTTTCCAAGAGAAAGGGAGACAGGAGTGTAAAAAAGCGTTGTTTTTGGACGGCAATGAAGAAATGACTATGTTTTGCGATTTCTCCTGCTCAAAAAGACTTAGAAAGTTGATAATTGTGGGCAATGTAAGAAATGTCATGAGAAACAAGAATTATGTAAAAGAATTGATGTAAGTCATTGTTTCCAAGAGAAAGGGAGACCGGGGTGTAAAAAAGCATTGTTTTTGGACAGCAATGAAGAAATGACTGTTTTGCGATTTCTCTTGCTCAGAAAGACTTAGAAAATTGATAATTGTGGGCAATGTTAGAAATGTCATGAGAAACAAGAATTATGTAAAAGAATTGATGTAAGTCATTGTTTCCAAGTTAAAGGAAAACCGGAGTGTAAAAAAGCGTTGTTTTTGGACGGCAATGAAGAAATGACTATGTTTTGCGATTTCTCCTGCTCAGAAAGACTTAGAAAGTTGATAATTGTGGGCAATGTAAGAAATGTCATGAGAAACAAGAAATATGTAAAAGAATTGATGTAATTCATTGTTTCCAAGAGAAAGGGAGAGCGGAGTGTAAAAAAGCGTTGTTTTTGGACGGCAATGAAGAAATGACTGTTTTGCGATTTCACTTGCTCAGAAAGACTTAGAAAGTTGATAATTGTGGGCAATGTTAGAAATGTCATGAGAAACAAGAATTATGTAAAAGAATTGATGTAAGTCATTGTTTCCAAGAGAAAGGGAGACCGGAGTGTAAAAAAGCGTTGTTTTTGGACGCCAATGAAGAAATGACTATGTTTTGCGATTTCTCCTGCTCAGAAAGACTTAGAAAGTTGATAATTGTGGGCAATGTTAGAAATATCATGAGAAACAAGAATTATGTAAAAGAATTGATGTATGTCATTGTTTCCAAGAGAAAGGGAGACCGGAGTGTAAAAAAGCGTTGTTTTTGGACGGCAATGAAGAAATGACTTTTTTGCGATTTCTCTTGCTCAGAAAGACTTAGAAAGTTGATAATTGTGGGCAATGTTAGAAATGTCATGAGAAACAAGAATTCTGTAAAAGAATTGATGTAAGTCATTGTTTCCAAGAGAAAGGGAGACAGGAGTGTAAAAAAGCGTTGTTTTTGGACGGCAATGAAGAAATGACTATGTTTTGCGATTTCTCCTGCTCAGAAAGACTTAGAAAGTTGATAATTGTGGGCAATGTAAGAAATGTCATGAGAAACAAGAATTATGTAAAAGAATTGATGTAAGTCATTGTTTCCAAGAGAAAGGGAGACAGGAGTGTAAAAAAGCGTTGTTTTTGGACGCCAATGAAGAAATGACTGTTTTGCGATTTCTCTTCCTCAGAAAGACTTAGAAAGTTGATAATTGTGGGCAATGTTAGAAATGTCATGAGAAACAAGAATTATGTAAAAGAATTGATGTAAGTCATTGTTTCCAAGAGAAAGGGAGACAGGAGTGTAAAAAAGCGTTGTTTTTGGACGCCAATGAAGAAATGACTGTTTTGCGATTTCTCTTGCTCAGAAAGACTTAGAAAGTTGATAATTGTGGGCAATGTTAGAAATGTCATGAGAAACAAGAATTATGTAAAAGAATTGATGTAAGTCATTGTTTCCAAGAGAAAGGGAGACCGGAGTGTAAAAAAGCGTTGTTTTTGGACGCCAATGAAGAAATGACTATGTTTTGCGATTTCTCCTGCTCAGAAAGACTTAGAAAGTTGATAATTGTGGGCAATGTTAGAAATGTCATGAGAAACAAGAATTATGTAAAAGAATTGATGTATGTCATTGTTTCCAAGAGAAAGGGAGACCGGAGTGTAAAAAAGCGTTGTTTTTGGACGCCAATGAAGAAATGACTATGTTTTGCGATTTCTCCTGCTCAGAAAGACTTAGAAAGTTGATAATTGTGGGCAATGTTAGAAATGTCATGAGAAACAAGAATTATGTAAAAGAATTGATGTATGTCATTGTTTCCAAGAGAAAGGGAGACCGGAGTGTAAAAAAGCGTTGCTTTTGGACGGCAATGAAGAAATGACTGTTTTGCGATTTCTCTTGCTCAGAAAGACTTAGAAAGTTGATAATTGTGGGCAATGTTAGAAATGTCATGAGAAACAAGAATTATGTAAAAGAATTGATGTATGTCATTGTTTCCAAGAGAAAGGGAGACCGGAGTGTAAAAAAGCGTTGTTTTTGGACGGCAATGAAGAAATGACTGTTTTGCGATTTCTCTTGCTCAGAAAGACTTAGAAAGTTGATAATTGTGGGCAATGTTAGAAATGTCATGAGAAACAAGAATTATGTAAAAGAATTGATGTAAGTCATTGTTTCCAAGAGAAAGGGAGACAGGAGTGTAAAAAAGCGTTGTTTTTGGACGGCAATGAAGAAATGAATATGTTTTGCGATTTCTCCTGCTCAGAAAGACTTAGAAAGTTGATAATTGTGGGCAATGTAAGAAATGTCATGAGAAACAAGAATTATGTAAAAGAATTGATGTAAGTCATTGTTTCCAAGAGAAAGGGAGACAGGAGTGTAAAAAAGCGTTGTTTTTGGACGGTAATGAAGAAATGACTGTTTTGCGATTTCTCTTGCTCAGAAAGACTTAGAAAGTTGATAATTGTGGGCAATGTTAGAAATGTCATGAGAAACAAGAATTATGAAAAAGAATTGATGTAAGTCATTGTTTCCAAGAGAAAGGGAGACAGGAGTGTAAAAAAGCGTTGTTTTCGGACGGCAATGAAGAAATGACTGTTTTGCGATTTCTCTTGCTCAGAAAGACTTAGAAAGTTGATAATTGTGGGCAATGTTAGAAATGTCATGAGAAACAAGAATTATGTAAAAGAATTGATGTAAGTCATTGTTTCCAAGTTAAAGGGAAACCGGAGTGTAAAAAAGCGTTGTTTTTGGACGGCAATGAAGAAATGACTATGTTTTGCGATTTCTCCTGCTCAGAAAGACTTAGAAAGTTGATAATTGTGGGCAATGTAAGAAATGTCATGAGAAACAAGAAATATGTAAAAGAATTGATGTAATTCATTGTTTCCAAGAGAAAGGGAGAGCGGAGTGTAAAAAAGCGTTGTTTTTGGACGGCAATGAAGAAATGACTGTTTTGCGATTTCACTTGCTCAGAAAGACTTAGAAAGTTGATAATTGTGGGCAATGTTAGAAATGTCATGAGAAACAAGAATTATGTAAAAGAATTGATGTAAGTCATTGTTTCCAAGAGAAAGGGAGACCGGAGTGTAAAAAAGCGTTCTTTTTGGACGCCAATGAAGAAATGACTATGTTTTGCGATTTCTCCTGCTCAGAAAGACTTAGAAAGTTGATAATTGTGGGCAATGTTAGAAATGTCATGAGAAACAAGAATTATGTAAAAGAATTGATGTATGTCATTGTTTCCAAGAGAAAGGGAGACCGGAGTGTAAAAAAGCGTTGTTTTTGGACGGCAATGAAGAAATGACTGTTTTGCGATTTCTCTTGCTCAGAAAGACTTAGAAAGTTGATAATTGTGGGCAATGTTAGAAATGTCATGAGAAACAAGAATTATGTAAAAGAATTGATGTAAGTCATTGTTTACAAGAGAAAGGGAGACAGGAGTGTAAAAAAGCGTTGTTTTTGGACGGCAATGAAGAAATGACTTTTTTGCGATTTCTCTTGCTCAGAAAGACTTAGAAAGTTGATAATTGTGGGCAATGTTAGAAATATCATGAGAAACAAGAATTCTGTAAAAGAATTGATGTATGTCATTGTTTCCAAGAGAAAGGGAGACCGGAGTGTAAAAAAGCGTTGTTTTTGGACGGCAATGAAGAAATGACTTTTTTGCGATTTCTCTTGCTCAGAAAGACTTAGAAAGTTGATAATTGTGGGCAATGTTAGAAATGTCATGAGAAACAAGAATTATGTAAAAGAATTGATGTAAGTCATTGTTTCCAAGAGAAAGGGAGACAGGAGTGTAAAAAAGCGTTGTTTTTGGACGCCAATGAAGAAATGACTATGTTTTGCGATTTCTCCTGCTCAGAAAGACTTAGAAAGTTGATAATTGTGGGCAATGTTAGAAATGTCATGGGAAACAAGAATTATGTAAAAGAATTGATGTATGTCATTGTTTCCAAGAGAAAGGGAGACCGGAGTGTAAAAAAGCGTTGTTTTTGGACGCCAATGAAGAAATGACTATGTTTTGCGATTTCTCCTGCTCAGAAAGACTTAGAAAGTTGATAATTGTGGGCAATGTTAGAAATGTCATGAGAAACAAGAATTATGTAAAAGAATTGATGTATGTCATTGTTTCCAAGAGAAAGGGAGACCGGAGTGTAAAAAAGCGTTGCTTTTGGACGGCAATGAAGAAATGACTGTTTTGCGATTTCTCTTGCTCAGAAAGACTTAGAAAGTTGATAATTGTGGGCAATGATAGAAATGTCATGAGAAACAAGAATTATGTAAAAGAATTGATGTAAGTCATTGTTTCCAAGAGAAAGGGAGACCGGAGTGTAAAAAAGCGTTGTTTTTGGACGCCAATGAAGAAATGACTATGTTTTGCGATTTCTCCTGCTCAGAAAGACTTAGAAAGTTGATAATTGTGGGCAATGTTAGAAATATCATGAGAAACAAGAATTATGTAAAAGAATTGATGTATGTCATTGTTTCCAAGAGAAAGGGAGACCGGAGTGTAAAAAAGCGTTGTTTTTGGACGGCAATGAAGAAATGACTTTTTTGCGATTTCTCTTGCTCAGAAAGACTTAGAAAGTTGATAATTGTGGGCAATGTTAGAAATGTCATGAGAAACAAGAATTCTGTAAAAGAATTGATGTAAGTCATTGTTTCCAAGAGAAAGGGAGACAGGAGTGTAAAAAAGCGTTGTTTTTGGACGGCAATGAAGAAATGACTATGTTTTGCGATTTCTCCTGCTCAGAAAGACTTAGAAAGTTGATAATTGTGGGCAATGTTAGAAATGTCATGAGAAACAAGAATTCTGTAAAAGAATTGATGTAAGTCATTGTTTCCAAGAGAAAGGGAGAGCGGAGTGTAAAAAAGCGTTGTTTTTGGACGGCAATGAAGAAATGACTGTTTTGCGATTTCACTTGCTCAGAAAGACTTAGAAAGTTGATAATTGTGGGCAATGTTAGAAATGTCATGAGAAACAAGAATTATGTAAAAGAATTGATGTAAGTCATTGTTTCCAAGAGAAAGGGAGACCGGAGTGTAAAAAAGCGTTGTTTTTGGACGCCAATGAAGAAATGACTATGTTTTGCGATTTCTCCTGCTCAGAAAGACTTAGAAAGTTGATAATTGTGGGCAATGTTAGAAATGTCATGAGAAACAAGAATTATGTAAAAGAATTGATGTATGTCATTGTTTCCAAGAGAAAGGGAGACCGGAGTGTAAAAAAGCGTTGTTTTTGGACGGCAATGAAGAAATGACTGTTTTGCGATTTCTCTTGCTCAGAAAGACTTAGAAAGTTGATAATTGTGGGCAATGTTAGAAATGTCATGAGAAACAAGAATTATGTAAAAGAATTGATGTAAGTCATTGTTTCCAAGAGAAAGGGAGACAGGAGTGTAAAAAAGCGTTGTTTTTGGACGGCAATGAAGAAATGACTATGTTTTGCGATTTCTCCTGCTCAGAAAGACTTAGAAAGTTGATAATTGTGGGCAATGTAAGAAATGTCATGAGAAACAAGAATTATGTAAAAGAATTGATGTAAGTCATTGTTTCCAAGAGAAAGGGAGACAGGAGTGTAAAAAAGCGTTGTTTTTGGACGCCAATGAAGAAATGACTGTTTTGCGATTTCTCTTGCTCAGAAAGACTTAGAAAGTTGATAATTGTGGGCAATGTTAGAAATGTCATGAGAAACAAGAATTATGTAAAAGAATTGATGTAAGTCATTGTTTCCAAGAGAAAGGGAGACAGGAGTGTAAAAAAGTGTTGTTTTTGGACGGCAATGAAGAAATGACTATGTTTTGCGATTTCTCCTGCTCAGAATGACTTAGAAAGTTGACAATTGTGGGCAATGTAAGAAATGTCATGAGAAACAAGAATTATGTAAAAGAATTGATGTAAGTCATTGTTTCCAAGAGAAAGGGAGACAGGAGTGTAAAAAAGCGTTGTTTTTGGACGGCAATGAAGAAATGACTGTTTTGCGATTTCTCTTGCTCAGAAAGACTTAGAAAGTTGATAATTGTGGGCAATGTTAGAAATGTCATGAGAAACAAGAATTATGTAAAAGAATTGATGTATGTCATTGTTTCCAAGAGAAAGGGAGACCGGAGTGTAAAAAAGCGTTGTTTTTGGACGGCAATGAAGAAATGACTGTTTTGCGATTTCTCTTGCTCAGAAAGACTTAGAAAGTTGATAATTGTGAGCAATGTTAGAAATGTCATGAGAAACAAGAATTATGTAAAAGAATTGATGTAAGTCATTGTTTCCAAGAGAAAGGGAGACAGGAGTGTAAAAAAGCGTTGTTTTTGGACGGCAATGAAGAAATGACTATGTTTTGCGATTTCTCCTGCTCAGAAAGACTTAGAAAGTTGATAATTGTGGGCAATGTAAGAAATGTCATGAGAAACAAGAATTATGTAAAAGAATTGATGTAAGTCATTGTTTCCAAGAGAAAGGGAGACAGGAGTGTAAAAAAGCGTTGTTTTTGGACGCCAATGAAGAAATGACTGTTTTGCGATTTCTCTTGCTCAGAAAGACTTAGAAAGTTGATAATTGTGGGCAATGTTAGAAATGTCATGAGAAACAAGAATTATGTAAAATAATTGATGTAAGTCATTGTTTCCAAGAGAAAGGGAGACAGGAGTGTAAAAAAGCGTTGTTTTTGGACGCCAATGAAGAAATGACTATGTTTTGCGATTTCTCCTGCTCAGAAAGACTTAGAAAGTTGATAATTGTGGGCAATGTTAGAAATGTCATGAGAAACAAGAATTATGTAAAAGAATTGATGTATGTCATTGTTTCCAAGAGAAAGGGAGACCGGAGTGTAAAAAAGCGTTGTTTTTGGACGGCAATGAAGAAATGACTATGTTTTGCGATTTCTCCTGCTCAGAAAGACTTAGAAAGTTGATAATTGTGGGCAATGTTAGAAATGTCATGAGAAACAAGAATTCTGTAAAAGAATTGATGTAAGTCATTGTTTCCAAGAGAAAGGGAGAGCGGAGTGTAAAAAAGCGTTGTTTTTGGACGGCAATGAAGAAATGACTGTTTTGCGATTTCACTTGCTCAGAAAGACTTAGAAAGTTGATAATTGTGGGCAATGTTAGAAATGTCATGAGAAACAAGAATTATGTAAAAGAATTGATGTAAGTCATTGTTTCCAAGAGAAAGGGAGACCGGAGTGTAAAAAAGCGTTGTTTTTGGACGCCAATGAAGAAATGACTATGTTTTGCGATTTCTCCTGCTCAGAAAGACTTAGAAAGTTGATAATTGTGGGCAATGTTAGAAATGTCATGAGAAACAAGAATTATGTAAAAGAATTGATGTATGTCATTGTTTCCAAGAGAACGGGAGACCGGAGTGTAAAAAAGCGTTGTTTTTGGACGGCAATGAAGAAATGACTGTTTTGCGATTTCTCTTGCTCAGAAAGACTTAGAAAGTTGATAATTGTGGGCAATGTTAGAAATGTCATGAGAAACAAGAATTATGTAAAAGAATTGATGTAAGTCATTGTTTCCAAGAGAAAGGGAGACAGGAGTGTAAAAAAGCGTTGTTTTTGGACGGCAATGAAGAAATGACTATGTTTTGCGATTTCTCCTGCTCAGAAAGACTTAGAAAGTTGATAATTGTGGGCAATGTAAGAAATGTCATGAGAAACAAGAATTATGTAAAAGAATTGATGTAAGTCATTGTTTCCAAGAGAAAGGGAGACAGGAGTGTAAAAAAGCGTTGTTTTTGGACGCCAATGAAGAAATGACTGTTTTGCGATTTCTCTTGCTCAGAAAGACTTAGAAAGTTGATAATTGTGGGCAATGTTAGAAATGTCATGAGAAACAAGAATTATGTAAAAGAATTGATGTAAGTCATTGTTTCCAAGAGAAAGGGAGACAGGAGTGTAAAAAAGTGTTGTTTTTGGACGGCAATGAAGAAATGACTATGTTTTGCGATTTCTCCTGCTCAGAATGACTTAGAAAGTTGACAATTGTGGGCAATGTAAGAAATGTCATGAGAAACAAGAATTATGTAAAAGAATTGATGTAAGTCATTGTTTCCAAGAGAAAGGGAGACAGGAGTGTAAAAAAGCGTTGTTTTTGGACGGCAATGAAGAAATGACTGTTTTGCGATTTCTCTTGCTCAGAAAGACTTAGAAAGTTGATAATTGTGGGCAATGTTAGAAATGTCATGAGAAACAAGAATTATGTAAAAGAATTGATGTATGTCATTGTTTCCAAGAGAAAGGGAGACCGGAGTGTAAAAAAGCGTTGTTTTTGGACGGCAATGAAGAAATGACTGTTTTGCGATTTCTCTTGCTCAGAAAGACTTAGAAAGTTGATAATTGTGAGCAATGTTAGAAATGTCATGAGAAACAAGAATTATGTAAAAGAATTGATGTAAGTCATTGTTTCCAAGAGAAAGGGAGACAGGAGTGTAAAAAAGCGTTGTTTTTGGACGGCAATGAAGAAATGACTATGTTTTGCGATTTCTCCTGCTCAGAAAGACTTAGAAAGTTGATAATTGTGGGCAATGTAAGAAATGTCATGAGAAACAAGAATTATGTAAAAGAATTGATGTAAGTCATTGTTTCCAAGAGAAAGGGAGACAGGAGTGTAAAAAAGCGTTGTTTTTGGACGCCAATGAAGAAATGACTGTTTTGCGATTTCTCTTGCTCAGAAAGACTTAGAAAGTTGATAATTGTGGGCAATGTTAGAAATGTCATGAGAAACAAGAATTATGTAAAATAATTGATGTAAGTCATTGTTTCCAAGAGAAAGGGAGACAGGAGTGTAAAAAAGCGTTGTTTTTGGACGCCAATGAAGAAATGACTATGTTTTGCGATTTCTCCTGCTCAGAAAGACTTAGAAAGTTGATAATTGTGGGCAATGTTAGAAATGTCATGAGAAACAAGAATTATGTAAAAGAATTGATGTATGTCATTGTTTCCAAGAGAAAGGGAGACCGGAGTGTAAAAAAGCGTTGTTTTTGGACGGCAATGAAGAAATGACTGTTTTGCGATTTCTCTTGCTCAGAAAGACTTAGAAAGTTGATAATTGTGGGCAATGTTAGAAATGTCATGAGAAACAAGAATTATGTAAAAGAATTGATGTAAGTCATTGTTTCCAAGAGGCAGGGAGACAGGAGTGTAAAAAAGCGTTGTTTTTGGACGGCAATGAAGAAATGACTATGTTTTGCGATTTCTCCTGCTCAGAAAGACTTAGAAAGTTGATAATTGTGGGCAATGTAAGAAATGTCATGAGAAACAAGAATTATGTAAAAGAATTGATGTAAGTCATTGTTTCCAAGAGAAAGGGAGACAGGAGTGTAAAAAAGCGTTGTTTTTGGACGGCAATGAAGAAATGACTGTTTTGCGATTTCTCTTGCTCAGAAAGACTTAGAAAGTTGATAATTGTGGGCAATGTTAGAAATGTCATGAGAAACAAGAATTATGTAAAAGAATTGATGTAAGTCATTGTTTCCAAGAGAAAGGGAGACAGGAGTGTAAAAAAGCGTTGTTTTTGGACGCCAATGAAGAAATGACTATGTTTTGCGATTTCTCCTGCTCAGAAAGACTTAGAAAGTTGATAATTGTGGGCAATGTTAGAAATGTCATGAGAAACAAGAATTATGTAAAAGAATTGATGTATGTCATTGTTTCCAAGAGAAAGTGAGACCGGAGTGTAAAAAAGCGTTGTTTTTGGACGGCAATGAAGAAATGACTGTTTTGCGATTTCTCCTGCTCAGAAAGACTTAGAAAGTTGATAATTGTGGGCAATGTAAGAAATGTCATGAGAAACAAGAATTATGTAAAAGAATTGATGTAAGTCATTGTTTCCAAGAGAAAGGGAGACAGGAGTGTAAAAAAGCGTTGTTTTTGGACGCCAATGAAGAAATGACTATGTTTTGCGATTTCTCCTGCTCAGAAAGACTTAGAAAGTTGATAATTGTGGGCAATGTTAGAAATGTCATGAGAAACAAGAATTATGTAAAAGAATTGATGTATGTCATTGTTTCCAAGAGAAAGGGAGACCGGAGTGTAAAAAAGCGTTGTTTTTGGACGGCAATGAAGAAATGACTGTTTTGCGATTTCTCTTGCTCAGAAAGACTTAGAAAGTTGATAATTGTGGGCAATGTTAGAAATGTCATGAGAAACAAGAATTATGTAAAAGAATTGATGTAAGTCATTGTTTCCAAGAGGCAGGGAGACAGGAGTGTAAAAAAGCATTGTTTTTGGACAGCAATGAAGAAATGACTGTTTTGCGATTTCTCTTGCTCAGAAAGACTTAGAAAGTTGATAATTGTGGGCAATGTTAGAAATGTCATGAGAAACAAGAATTATGTAAAAGAATTGATGTAAGTCATTGTTTCCAAGTTAAAGGAAAACCGGAGTGTAAAAAAGCGTTGTTTTTGGACGGCAATGAAGAAATGACTATGTTTTGCGATTTCTCCTGCTCAGAAAGACTTAGAAAGTTGATAATTGTGGGCAATGTAAGAAATGTCACGAGAAACAAGAAATATGTAAAAGAATTGATGTAATTCATTGTTTCCAAGAGAAAGGGAGAGCGGAGTGTAAAAAAGCGTTGTTTTTGGACGGCAATGAAGAAATGACTGTTTTGCGATTTCACTTGCTCAGAAAGACTTAGAAAGTTGATAATTGTGGGCAATGTTAGAAATGTCATGAGAAACAAGAATTATGTAAAAGAATTGATGTAAGTCATTGTTTCCAAGAGAAAGGGAGACCGGAGTGTAAAAAAGCGTTGTTTTTGGACGCCAATGAAGAAATGACTTTGTTTTGCGATTTCTCCTGCTCAGAAAGACTTAGAAAGTTGATAATTGTGGGCAATGTTAGAAATATCATGAGAAACAAGAATTATGTAAAAGAATTGATGTATGTCATTGTTTCCAAGAGAAAGGGAGACCGGAGTGTAAAAAAGCGTTGTTTTTGGACGGCAATGAAGAAATGACTTTTTTGCGATTTCTCTTGCTCAGAAAGACTTAGAAAGTTGATAATTGTGGGCAATGTTAGAAATGTCATGAGAAACAAGAATTCTGTAAAAGAATTGATGTAAGTCATTGTTTCCAAGAGAAAGGGAGACCGGAGTGTAAAAAAGCGTTGTTTTTGGACGGCAATAAAGAAATGACTATGTTTTGCGATTTCTCCTGCTCAGAAAGACTTAGAAAGTTGATAATTGTGGGCAATGTAAGAAATGTCATGAGAAACAAGAATTATGTAAAAGAATTGATGTAAGTCATTGTTTCCAAGAGAAAGGGAGACAGGAGTGTAAAAAAGCGTTGTTTTTGGACGCCAATGAAGAAATGACTGTTTTGCGATTTCTCTTCCTCAGAAAGACTTAGAAAGTTGATAATTGTGGGCAATGTTAGAAATGTCATGAGAAACAAGAATTATGTAAAAGAATTGATGTAAGTCATTGTTTCCAAGAGAAAGGGAGACAGGAGTGTAAAAAAGCGTTGTTTTTGGACGCCAATGAAGAAATGACTGTTTTGCGATTTCTCTTGCTCAGAAAGACTTAGAAAGTTGATAATTGTGGGCAATGTTAGAAATGTCATGAGAAACAAGAATTATGTAAAAGAATTGATGTAAGTCATTGTTTCCAAGAGAAAGGGAGACCGGAGTGTAAAAAAGCGTTGTTTTTGGACGCCAATGAAGAAATGACTATGTTTTGCGATTTCTCCTGCTCAGAAAGACTTAGAAAGTTGATAATTGTGGGCAATGTTAGAAATGTCATGAGAAACAAGAATTATGTAAAAGAATTGATGTATGTCATTGTTTCCAAGAGAAAGGGAGACCGGAGTGTAAAAAAGCGTTGTTTTTGGACGCCAATGAAGAAATTACTATGTTTTGCGATTTCTCCTGCTCAGAAAGACTTAGAAAGTTGATAATTGTGGGCAATGTTAGAAATGTCATGAGAAACAAGAATTATGTAAAAGAATTGATGTATGTCATTGTTTCCAAGAGAAAGGGAGACCGGAGTGTAAAAAAGCGTTGCTTTTGGACGGCAATGAAGAAATGACTGTTTTGCGATTTCTCTTGCTCAGAAAGACTTAGAAAGTTGATAATTGTGGGCAATGTTAGAAATGTCATGAGAAACAAGAATTATGTAAAAGAATTGATGTAAGTCATTGTTTCCAAGAGAAAGGGAGACAGGAGTGTAAAAAAGTGTTGTTTTTGGACGGCAATGAAGAAACGACTATGTTTTGCGATTTCTCCTGCTCAGAAAGACTTAGAAAGTTGATAATTGTGGGCAATGTAAGAAATGTCATGAGAAACAAGAATTATGTAAAAGAATTGATGTAAGTCATTGTTTCCAAGAGAAAGGGAGACAGGAGTGTAAAAAAGCGTTGTTTTTGGACGGCAATGAAGAAATGACTGTTTTGCGATTTCTCTTGCTCAGAAAGACTTAGAAAGTTGATAATTGTGGGCAATGTTAGAAATGTCATGAGAAACAAGAATTATGTAAAAGAATTGATGTATGTCATTGTTTCCAAGAGAAAGGGAGACCGGAGTGTAAAAAAGCGTTGTTTTTGGACGGCAATGAAGAAATGACTGTTTTGCGATTTCTCTTGCTCAGAAAGACTTAGAAAGTTGATAATTGTGGGCAATGTTAGAAATGTCATGAGAAACAAGAATTATGTAAAAGAATTGATGTTAGTCATTGTTTCCAAGAGAAAGGGAGACAGGAGTGTAAAAAAGCGTTGTTTTTGGACGGCAATGAAGAAATGACTATGTTTTGCGATTTCTCCTGCTCAGAAAGACTTAGAAAGTTGATAATTGTGGGCAATGTAAGAAATGTCATGAGAAACAAGAATTATGTAAAAGAATTGATGTAAGTCATTGTTTCCAAGAGAAAGGGAGACAGGAGTGTAAAAAAGCGTTGTTTTGGGACGCCAATGAAGAAATGACTGTTTTGCGATTTCTCTTGCTCAGAAAGACTTAGAAAGTTGATAATTGTGGGCAATGTTAGAAATGTCATGAGAAACAAGAATTATGTAAAAGAATTGATGTAAGTCATTGTTTCCAAGAGAAAGGGAGACAGGAGTGTAAAAAAGTGTTGTTTTTGAACGGCAATGAAGAAATGACTATGTTTTGCGATTTCTCCTGCTCAGAAAGACTTAGAAAGTTGATAATTGTGGGCAATGTAAGAAATGTCATGAGAAACAAGAATTATGTAAAAGAATTGATGTAAGTCATTGTTTCCAAGAGAAAGGGAGACAGGAGTGTAAAAAAGCGTTGTTTTTGGAA